>NW_017731593.1:238760-382461 GCF_001890085.2 Hipposideros armiger
CCATCATTCTTGCCACTTTTTGAAGCAGTTCTGGAAGTCCTCTTTTGTGAGTGTCTTTACTTCATCCTCCATCATGATAATATTCTGTGTCACACATCACTTCTGGTACGGCAATTTCTGTCAAATAAAAACATTATAGTGTGTCCTCATCCACCTTATTCACTGGATCTGGCACCGTGTGACTTCTGGCTCTTCCCCAAAGTCAAAATGATCATGAAAGGTAAACATTTTGAATCCATTCAGGACATCAAGGCAGCCACGACAGCACAACTAAAGACTCTCACGAAAGGGGACTTCTAGAACTGCTTTAGAAAGTGGCAAGAATGATGGGCTAAATGTATTTGAAGCTAAGGGGATTAATGGCAATATGTCTTTTACTGTAATAAATTTTTTTAAATTTAAATATTCACCATATTTTTTTATCACACCTCGAAAAACACACCTTTTATATTATAGACTATCGGTCTCACTCATTTCTGGAAGCACATGGGGAGAATCCGTTTCTTTGATTTTTCCAATTTCCTGAATCCACCCACATCCCTTGACTCCTCCCTCTTGAAAGCCAGCAACATTGCATCTCTTTAATCTTTCTTCCGCAGTCGCATCATCTCCCTTTGACAAAAGACAGAAGTCCACTTTTAAGGACTCACGTGATTAGATTGGGCCCACCAGATACTCCAAGATAGTCTCCTCATCTCAAGAGGTCCTAACCTCATCTGCAAAGTCCCTTTTGCCATGAAAAGTAGCGTAGTCCTTGGTCAGGGGATTAGGACATGGGCATCTTTGGGTCATGTTACTCTGCTTACCATGAACTCAAATGTCATCAGTTAATGAATGGATAAATAAGATGTGGTATATTTACACAATAGAATATTGTTTGACAATGTAATGAAATACTGATATACACTACAAATTGGATGAACTTTTAAAATTTATGCTAAGTTTCACTTATACTAAGTGAAAGAAGCCAGTCAGTTGCAAAAGACTGTATGACTCCATTTATATGATATATCCAGAATAGGTAAAAACACAGGCCTGAAAGTTGTCAGAGAGGGGTGGGGGTGGTTAGTGGTGGTGAGGCATTAGCTATTAATGGGTATGGTTATTTGGGGGTAGGGGTGTGATGAAAAAAGATAGTGGTGAAGTAGATAGTGGTGATGTGAATGTCCAAAAAACAATGAATTATACACTCTAAATAGGTAAACTCTATGGTATGTAACATATATCAATAAAGTCATTTTTTTATGAGGAAAAAAAGGTAGGTCAGGATAAAGTGTCAAAGAAATGACCCCTGATGGTTTTATTTAAATTATGTCAATACAAACCTATGGTCATTGTCAAAGGAGCCAGAATTATAGGAGTGTTTATGGTGTGAGGAAGACACTGATAGTCCTAAGAATCATGAAAACATTTAATTTTTAAAATGAGGTGATTATTTAATTTTAAAAAATTAACTGCAGGCATGGATATCTAACCAGAGGGAAACTTGTTTAGTTGGTGACATGGAAGAAAGGGAAAAAGTTCCATTTAATCAAATACTTTGTAACCAGTAGTCTGTCAAACTGCCAAAGAGCAAAGATTTATCTATCAACACAAACGTTTCATTATAACATGAGACTGAATTAAGCAGTTTAGAATCTTCTTCCATTACAGCAGTTCACCAGTAGTTGGTACGTTCTTACCCGGGAACACAACTGACTGCTGACAGCTGAAATATGGGAAAGCAAAATCATAACACCTTATGTTTGAGTTTCATTGGCAAATATTTGGTCTAAATATAAGGTTTCAATTTTGTTCTAAACCAAGAGTTTGAAAGAAAACTTTTCCCTGACTGCACTATGAAATAATGAGTATGCTTCCCAACTTAAGGCTATTGGTTCAAGCTCCCACACAGGAAGAAAGCAGGTGCTGTGTGCTAAGAATCAAAGCGTGCCCTCAAGGTTAAAATCCTGCTGTTGTCATGATAGAGGCTCTTTCTCATGCCCTTGCCTGACTCCCTCCTTTCCAAGGTACACTGCACTCAGGGTGGGGTGTGTCGGAGCTGCCCAAGTGGAATTCAGCACACTCAGAAGTCAAGTATATGCAGGGTAATTTTTGCCTCAGATACTTAAAATAACCCCGTTTTCAAATCTCATTCTGACATGGGTACATGATACAGTAAATAGTAACTATTATTAAAGAGAAAGAAGAACAGTTTCTAGGAAAGGAAAAATGACCCTATGACAAATACACTGGTAGAAATGTGATTATTTCATTTCCTAAATCTCACAAAAACACTTTGGATGTTTTAATAATTGATGAATAAAGGGAAAACAAAACAAAAAAAATTTTAAGTTACTTTATGGTTCATCAGACTCTTTTAGAAAATAATTATTTCTCTTCAAAAAGATACAACAGATTTTCTTACGCCAAATTGCTCTCAATTCACTTAGTGCTTCAGATTAAATTCTGTTCCTACTTGAGAACTAGAAGTGATTTTAAATTTACAGTGATTTAAACAAACTTGTGAATACACTTCACACCTGTGACTCTGCCTCATACCTTTAATTTTCTTTGTGCAAAATAGCAATTAATTTAATTAAATAAATGTATACTTGTTAGCAGAAACAGTAGTGGGAGAAGGTGAGTGGTGAGCGTGTGTGTGTCCCTGAGTGCATGCATCCTTAGTGCATTTGTACTTACTTAAGGATGGGGTGTGTGGATGATAGCGAGGTTAATTTCTTATAAATTTTTATTTGTTTACAATGCCCAAGAACCGCAATTTTGAATGTGCACTTGTAATAAGCAGAAAAATTGCTACTCAGATGACAGGATCTAAGAGAGACAAGTTAGGCCAAATTGAACATTACAGAAGTTTCATTTGTGTCCTACTGAGGAATGTAAAGTAAGAGCGAAACCCTCCAAAAAGTTTAGCCTTGCAGAGATTTTGATATCCAGAAAATTTTAAATTTCATTGTGATTCTTATGTGTAGATTTTAGTCTTCCCAATTCAAGAGAACAGAACATCAAACAGCAGCTAGATATCAAAAAGCACCAAAAACCCATCTTGAAACTCACCAGTGTACTTTCTCCTGCTATTCAGAAAGAAAAGAAAGCAAAGAATCAGGTATTCAATACTCAAAACGCACTTGGAGGAAGGTGTGTAAATGTCTCATGTTTGTATGCTCAATTATTTTCTAAAGGGATGTGTTAAATGTGGCCATTTTAAAAAAAGGAGAGTTATCATTTATAATTTATTTTTAATGGTTCCATTTTAACAGTTTATAATCATTTCCACATGAAAACAACCTAAGTGTCTTTCAGTGGATGACTGGATAAAGAAGATGTGGTACATATATACAATGGAAGACTACTCAGCCATAAAAGAGATGAACTATTGCTGTTGTGACAACATGAATGACTCGAGAATATTATGCTAAGTGAAATAAGTCAGATGGAAAAGGACAAGAACTGTGTGATTTCACTCATAAGTGGGATATAAAACAAAAAGCAACAATGAACAAACAAAACAAACTCACTCATAGACACAGACAACAGAATGATGGTTACCAGAGGGGAAGGGTGTGGGGGAGAATGAAAAGGATAAAGGGGGGTCAAATACACGGTGACAGAAGACTAGACTTGGGTGGTGAGCACATAATGGAGTATACAGATGTTGTATTATAAAGTTGTGCACCTGAAATTTATGCAATGTTATTAACCAATGTTATCCCAATACATTTAATTTAAAATATAATAAAAGAAAAATATTTGCTCATTAAAATCCTTGATTATTTTTAATGTTTGATCAATACTACTTAACACTTTTTCTTTCTTGTTTCCAAAAAGATGAGGTGATTCCTCAGAGGTTGTGCTATATATGCCCTTTTTCTGATTTGATGAGAAGGCAACTCAAGGCTCCTAAGCACACATTTCTACCTATTCTTTTTTTCATTTTTAGTAAAACAGTCATCACACTCCAGAACAAAGATCCACACCGCACAGGCACATGCAGAGTCCCCAGCAGCTCAGGAATGTCAGGTAGCAAATTACAATAATTTTCTCATAAGAAGGAAATCACCCCCATCTGCCTATTTTTGCCCATTTTATTGACTACTATCCTTCCTACTATATTTTTAAATAAGAACATGACTCAAAGGCTCCAACTCTTCCTTTCCCATCTCAGCTATTTCTTGTTTTAGAGTTGGCCTCCACTTCCCACCCTTTCTATCAGTGGGTCTCTATGCGCCTTTCTGCTGCCCCGCCATCATCACCCTTACTTGGTAAGACGCCTAGTGGACTCCCACATTCCTCAATCCTCACCCCTTTTTTCAGAACACCGTGCACCATATCCCAGGCTTTCCCAGGGCTCCTTTCATCCTTCAGTAGTTTGCCTGGGTCTTCCTTTTTACAACTGATATTGCTCAAGCTTCTTCCTTTATTCTGCCAGCAGCCATCTCACCAGAATGAGTCACCCTCCAACCCCTCTATTAGGCCCTCTGTCCCTTATTCATCTCTTTCTGCCTTCTCCCTTAGCTCCTCTCCCTCACTCTGCCCTCTCTCCAGTAAATCCTTGGTGAGGCTCAGAGGAACTAAATAACCTCTCTAAGTTCACACAGTGAGTGGGGGCCCGGGACAGACATTACCATGTTTTGATTCCTCACCAAATGTGTTCTCAGAGCAGACAGATGTACAATAAAGAACGAGTCAGGAGAAAGAATGCATTTATCTGCTGCCCAGGCTGCTGGTGGAAAGGGCAGCGTTCCTGTGTGCTTACTTATAGGAATTGGAAGGCTTTAGGAAAAGATGCATTCTTAGAAGAATTTTGAAAACAAGCAGATCTCCAACCACTAAGTTTTAGTAAGGGGAAGGTCAATGTAGCCAGAGAGATAAGAAGGGGAAAGAGACTATCTTTACAGAGATGAGAGCCTGGTTGTGGCAGGGGGAAGATAGACCCCTGGCTGTGTATTTGAAAGAAAGGAAAAATAATGGCCTCGATAGCTGTGCTAGATGAGACGCTGCAGCGGTGTTGAGAGCACATTTGACTAATAAATATGTACTTTAGCTAGAGAAGTGGATTCTGGCCATTAACTAATTTAAATGAAAGAATGGCATGTCCAGTTCATGGGTGGATTTACTTATGGCACAGATTTGAGCCACTTTGGTTTCAGTATTCTAATCAGTAATCTAATTTACATCTCTTAGTTAAGAAGTGCACTTACATGGTGGCAAGTTTGTGACCTTAATTGTCCGACCCCTTATTCTTTCCTTTTGTTTACATTTTAATATGAAATATTTCTGACACTCAAGAAAGGATAGAGAATAACAAATTCTCAAAGATCCACAACCCCAATATAAGAAATAACCCATAGCAAGCGCCAGTGATGATTTCATGTACCCATTCCTGATCACATTTCTCTTGCCTCCAGCAAAAGTGATCAAAAATCTGAATTTGACGTTAATAACGCCCATTCACATCATTATGCTTATATACATTACTAACCCTAGACAATATGTAACATTCTTATGTTTGTAAACTTTATATAAATGGCAGCACAGGAAACATCCCCCCACCCCCCGCGACTAGCTCTTTCTGCTCAGCATTATTATGTGTGTGAAATTGATTCATGTTGATGCATGTAGCTTTAGTTATTGTCATTGCTGTAGAGTTGTGTTCCATTTTATTAAAACAGCACAACTTATTCATCCATTTTCCTATTTATAGGAAGTTACGTTCAATTTTTCAATATTACAAGCAACACTGTCCTGAAAATCCTTTTCCATGTTTCCTAATGAACACATCAGTTTCTCTAGGACGTATGTGGTAGCTGAGCCCTCTAAACACATCTTATGCTTTAGGAGCTGTTGCTAAACGGTTCCCCAAAGCGGCGATTTGCATTTCCACTCACAGTGTGTTAGAGCTTCACGGCTCTGCATCTTCACCAATGCTTGTATTACCAAAGGTCAAAACCTTTTTCCAATTTGATGCATGTGAAACGGAATTTCACTTTAAATTACATTTTCCTGACTACTAGTGAGGCTGAGCATCTTTCATGTGTATTGGTCATTTGCATGTCCTCTTCTTTGAACTACCTGTCCCTAGCCTGTGCCCATTGTCTACTGGGTTCTTATTGCTTTGTAAAAATTCTTATATTCCAATCGTTCGTCAGTTATACAAAGTTGCAAGTATCTTTTCCTTGAACGTGGGTATCTTTTCACTTTGTTAGTGGTGCCTTTAGTGTACAAGAGATTTTCACATTTATGTAGTCAAATCAATAATCTTTTTCTTTGTGATTAGTCCTTTCTGCAGCTGGTTAAGAAATTCTTCTTTACTCAAAGAAAGGGAGAACAGAGTCCTACATATTTTCCACTAAAAGCTTAAAGGCTTTGCTTTGAACATTCAGATTTCTAATCCACCTAGCATTGATTTTTGTATTTGGTGGGAGCTAGAGGTCAGCTTTCTTCGCATTATTAATAATCGAATGTCATGATACCAATTACTGAAGAGTCAGCCTATCCTTGCCCCACTGACCTGCAATGCTACCTGTGAAATATCAAGTTGCCATCTATGTGTGGACCAATGATTTATTTTATCTTTTCGCTTTGCTGCATTAGCAGTCTGTGTTTTTGTGGAAATCAAAACTGTACTGAAATGGAGATGCTGAGTGGCTGATAGGCACACTTACAATAACCTAAGTGACTCATTTCTAACCCAGCAATGCAATTATTCCTCGAAAAAATTACAAATTACTACACAGACCTTTGAGTTCACTTAGAAATAGACAAAATCTCAGGGCTGGCCGAGTGGCGCGATGGTTAAGAACTGGCTTGGGACACCAGAGGGCCCCGGTTTGGATCCCACATATGAGGGCCAGTGACACTGCCCTCCACAGCTAAGATGCTGAACAACAGCTCAACCTGGAGCTGGGCTGCCGTGAGTCGCTGGCAACGGTGTAGGCTGCAGCCCCTGTGACAGTGGGTTGCCATGGGCTACTGTATGTAGCCAGCAGCCAGCGTGAGCGGCCAGCAGCCACTGTGAGTGGTGGTCCAGAAGCTGACGACTGATCTGCCTCGCCTGGGAAGAGTGCAATGATGGTGCCAACTTGGGCCAGTGAAGCAACGTCCTCCACAAGTAGACTGAAGAACAAAAGGACAGCAACTTGTCTGTTCCCCTTCCTCCAATTCCCCAGCACTGTTCCCATCCCCCAATTCCCCAATAAAAAATAATAAATAAATAAAAAACAAAAACAAAAACAAAAAACCAAGATTCCTTTAAAAAAAAAAGAAATAGACAAAATGTCAAACTCTAAGGGAGTAGTTAAAAAAATAAGTGTGACGATGGTCATGATCTACTTGTAGTTCTTATTCATTCTCCGTGTCCTATTTGGTGTTTCTACATTCTCACTAGCCATCTCTCTATCTGTCTATTTTTTACAAAGTATTCAGTAAGACAAGCATGTGCTTACCTCCTATAATACCTGTTGTTGTGCTGGTGTTAAGGGCTACCCAATAATTAAGCCCCATTCCTGGGTCCTGGGGACACTCACACTCAGTGGGGACAGGGTCATGGCTGATTATAATACGCCACATTACAACAAGTGACGAGCTGGAGGCATACACTTGCAGGAGGGAACCATTAATTCTGCCAAGGGGGTGGGGAGGATAGTTCAGGGAATTATCACAAAGAAGAGATCCCTACTGAATTCCTTTGTCTTCTACAAATTTCTCCAGAAAAGTTATAGCTAAGACTAAGCCACCATAAAAGGAAATAGGACACCATGGTACCAACATACTCTTCTACACATACAATTAGCAGGTTTCAATATAGTTTGTCAATTAGGGTATTGTGCTCACTTTGATAAAGTATTCGTAGTCACAAATGCATGCCACCTTCATAACATGTGACATGCAAAAAGACATGGAATTACATAGGGTTGAGACTTGACCTTAAAGGTGAATTCACAATAGAACTTCATTAAACAGTGAATTCCCCTAAATACATTTTCATTTAGTTATTCATGACATGTGGTTTAGACATCAATTTCCTGAGTCCTTCTGCTCCCTATAAGACACACCTAATTGAAGAAGACAGCCCTTGCCCAGGTGTCAGAGTCACATGAAGCACATGGTGGCCAGGTGAACTCAAAGGTCCTAGGTGCCCCGAAGATCAGAACACTCCCTGCCATTCCTAGGGGAGTTAAACAAGACCAATTCCATTCCAGGCACAAGCAATTACAAAGGCAAAACAACAAAAGTAACAATGGACAGTAAGCCCACTCTAAGGTAATGTCACAGCTACTCAGGTATTCATCTCCATAAATGCGACACTACAATTGCAGTGGGAGACAGGGAGCCCCTGGTTCAGACCTGGGAGCTGCTCTGTCCCAAAGGAGACACCAAGCAGAGGGGGCCTCGGCATTTCTCCACAGCTGGACCCTTCTCAACTCCATAGGATTTCTGAGGCATTTCTCAGAAACCAGCAACTCTACTTTTAAAGATTAATAAGAGGCTATATATGGACCAATCAACTGTAGTAATTGCTTAATTAACTGACTTCAGAAATATTGAATAAGGTTGCACACAGGTTTTTAAAGTATTTTGTAATCTGCAAATTCCCCCCTCAGAAAGACATTTTATAATTTCTGTCCCTCCCCTACGTTAAACAGTAAAAAAGGGAGAAGAATCCAACTAAACAAGAACTTTCTGGTGTATTTTGAAGTTACATCACAATATAAAGCAGCAGCATTCCATCTCAGCCCTGATAGAAGCCCCCTATAATGTTTACCTAGAAAACGGTAAGGGACAAGTGTTTCTGATTGGCTTAGACATAAAACAAAGATGGAACAGTATGGCTACAATGGAAATCTATGCAGGGAGGGCTCTGACACATTCTGAAATATTTCTCCTCCTTTGCCTGCCTAGTTTAGTTTTGGGCAAGGGGATGTATTACTGTTTCTTTCTTTCTACTTTTCTTCTTTGTATAAACAAACAAGCAAGAATTTATTTGATTTCCCACCAGTCTACAAAGTCCAGGAGAAAAAAGGAAAAAAAAAAAGATTCTTGCTAAAGGGAGAACACAGTGGGAATCATGAGTCAGTGGTGAAAATTAGGACAAGAAGTGTGGGACTAATAGGGGAGATGAAACACACTTTTTAAAATTGCTTCTCTGGATGTCCTTGGATTTGCAACATTACTCTGGCTTGTCTCGTGTGTACCTTTCCCACCAAGTAGGGATGCCATGGGGTGAGTCGATGTCAGAGCCTTTGATATTGGGCAAGCAACGATTATTAATAGGCAAGTGAAAGATTTGAGATTTCACATATTTCACGCCCTGTGATTACTGACAAAAACATGTAGGCTAGGGAGCTCTATTAGTACAGCTGCTAACACTTTGTGGTGCTTGTGAAGATTTGCATCTACAGCTGGGGAGTAATTTTGTAAATAAATAAATGATCTATTATGATTAAAAAAACATATTTCCAAAGCAGTGGCTAGTCATTTGTCAATTAGAAGAGGATGCACACTGGTTAAGAACATGTGAAGCCAGGCTGCTTAGTTCACATTCTGGCTGGGTGCTGACTAGCTGCAGAGCTAGTTAAATATGGGCAAGTGACTTTGCCTTTCTATGTCTGGTTCCTCATCTGTAAAAAGGGGGGCCATAACCTGAACTATGTCATCGGGGTTCTGTGAGGATTGAATGAGTTCATACACATGCAGCACTTAGAATATTACCAGGAGCAGGGTGACTGAGGACTCTGTGTTAACCCTTCTGCTATTTTTTTTTAAAAACTAAAGTTTCCAATTGCTGCTAGCCAAGGTTGGCTAATTTAAAAATAATAGGTGAGGGGTGGCCGGTTTAGCTCAGTTGGTTAGAGCATGGTGCTGATTACACCAAGGTTGCCAGTTAGATCCCTGCATGGCCCACTGTGAGCTGCGCCCTCCTTTAAGAGAAAAAGAAAGGGGGGTGTGTGGAATTTAGACTTTTCAGTGGACAAAAACAAGTAAAAGATTGAGTGCAGAATACTAAAATTGAAAATGAGAAGTGTCAGAAAACCAGGGTGGATGATTTTCTGTTGTTGTCTTGCTGTGTGATATTCAGGCATTGCATGAAAAATTAGATACTTGTGACTCATTGTTAACGAAGAATGTTTATGAATGCAGGACTGATGTGTTGTGTGTGATGGAGGCCTCCTCCAGGGTTTCCACACTGCCACACCCTGCCCCATTCCCTGGTGGGTAACTTCCGCACCCACCCTCCTGACTGAATAATCCACCTTCCCTAAAACGTTAATCTTCAGCTCTCAGTGGCTGAGGTTGTTTCTCCTAGGCCTCTGGGTTGTGTTGACATTCGTCTGCAATAAAGTCCAGTGAAACAAGCAAGATATTTTTCGTGTTATCTATAATTGCCAAAGGCAGAGCTCAAAAATCCTTTAAAAACTCAAATCTTGATTGGCTGACAAAGTTTTTATAACTCTCATACTTTGCAATAACCTTTTCTCTAAAGACATCTTCAAAGAACAGTTTCTTTTCTAAATCACTTCTGACATTGTCTTTTCCCCTGCTTTTGAGATAGACCTGTAGTCCCTTTGTCCAAGGGGCGGACTGCAGTAGCCTTCCTTCAGGTGGCATTAGCAGAAATGCCTACCAGATATGTTTGGGGCTGATTTTTCCTTATTATAGATCCCCTCCCTTCTTAGTGGGTTGTTTTAACATTTAAAATGAAATATTCCCAAATATTTTTCTTTGCAACTTTAACAAAAAGTCCTTTTTCTCTAGTTCTGGAGAGGATACAATCAGTCAGGGATTTAATTCTCATTCATTTTAGTTTATTGCACTGACAGCCTTTGAATCACTATCTGATGTTGTTATACCTCTGTACACAGAGACAAGTGAGTGGAGAGAGTGGGGAGGGGAGAGTAGAAAATTGAAACACACAAAAACAAAAAAACAACAAAAAAAAACCAATAAAAAAAGGAAGTTGAAACACAGAGGTGCCCTGAGATGCCCTGTTTCTTGCAAAATAGTCCTCCAGAATTTAAAAGAATCAATCCCTAATTGGATTGATTTGTCAGCACCCTACAGACTTTCTTGAGGAAACTAGGACTAATCTATACAAATGCACATCATTAACAACTGGAAAATTCTAAAATGTGTACAATTACATAGGGGAGCAAGAGAGCTCAGTCTGCAGCACTACAATGGAAAGAACTGGAAAGTGGGGAGAAAATGTTCTGGAATATAAAGAGATCCCAGTTCACCCTTCATTAACCTTGCCCTGTCAATGTTTCTAAACAAACCAGGCATCCTTAGGGTTGGTTTTGTGTTTTGGTTTTCCCCCCAATTTTTGTTTCTATTCTCATCAGCCATATGCCAAGTTGCTCATTTATAATTTTAATAGTGTGTCAAGCTCATAAATTCATTATTTCTTTCCCTACTAGCTTATTAGTCTATTAACAACCTCACACTGAAAACAAATTAGAATTGGATAACCTACCCAGCTTTTGACACTACTTTCCAGCTCTCTAGCAATCACTTCAGATACTGATAAACCTATATATAGAAGTAAGAAACACATAGCAGAAATAATTTAGTATCTTGGTGATTAAAGCAAAAACATGCAATCACCAACCAGCTCAGAGCTGCCAACTTAGCCTTGCAGTTGTCGTATCTGATCATTATTTTAATTTATTCATTCCAAAGTTACTTGAGACTAGGCACTCCCAGATATTTAAACAGTTCTAGTATTCTGGTACACAGGTATCGGGAAGAAAATACAGTTTTTAGTGTTCTTTATATTTCCTGAAAAATAAAAGTACTTTAGCTATCAATCCAAGTTATTCCTTTGGTTTGGAAATTTCCATTAAAACCCAATACAGGCACAAGATTAAAAAAAAATAGTGTGACATTCCACAAGGCCAACGGATGACAGAAGATATCAGGTAAGAGGTCCACAGAACAATTAAGGGAAACACACCCTGCAGGTTTCAAATCTCCTACTGAAAGAAACACAGCTGAAAAGAAGAGTATGCTTGGAAACAGAGAGTAAGCCCAGGCCTCCAAACATACCTACTCTTCACAAATTGGCTCTTCAGGCAATCCCAAGCACAATCTTGGTTATCTGAATAAAAGTTCTAAATTTGTGGGGAATTATTCTCTTTGGAAAATCTCAGGCATTTCAGAAAAAGATGTCCCAAAATCAAAGAGTTCTCAGAAGCCTTTCAACTTTCTAGTTCCACGGACGCAGTTAACATTGCAATGACAAACATCTTCCATTCCATCTCTCCATGTGCCTACACAGAGCTGGAGCCTTCCCCACAAACCCCCAAATTACTTGAAGGTATAAAAATCTCTAGCAAAAGGCTGGATTTCTGAATGTCTCCATATGCTTATGACCACATATAGTCCAAACGGTGCCCTTTGTGGTACAGCAAACTATTTTGTCTTTTACTAGAGACTGCAGAAAGTTAAAAGTAGTAGCTTGCAGTTCTAAAAAGCATTTGTGCCCACGTTGGCAGTTTCAGGAAATTTTACTGTTGAACTTTCAAGGAAGCTAATAAACATATGTCTGATTTCTCATTTAGACTTCCAGTACTAAAAGAATACACAGCACAAGCAGAATTCCCTCAAATTAGATATTTACACCAGCAACAAAATTTTATAGACTGACCAGCTTTACAAGGCTTCAGTGGAGAAATAATGTTCTACAGAGGATGGGCGAGTGACCCCTACTTCACCCTGGAAAGTGTTTCGTAAACTGGCATGACTATTCACAGGAAACTGTGTTCCACTTAACTTTGTTCTTTCCTCTTCCTCCCATCCGAGCCCAGCCCTGTGGAAGGTATAGTCTGGCAGAAATGGGAACTGTTCATACCAAACTGGCTTCTAATGAATCTAGGAGATATGTAGCCTCGTACTCACAAAGCGGCACTTCATTACTACCCAAAAAAACCCATGGCTGTGTCTCCTAGGTACAATGTAGAAACTTTTATAGGCACTTTAACTTGCAAATATTCCCCAGGCCATAGGTACAGAAATGTTTTGTTAGATTTCTTCAAGACCTGCTACACTTCTGTTAGCACAGAACTAATCCAGTTTTGGAACCAAGTCTATCTGAAGTTATAACATATTCCTCAGGTGGCTAATCACACCGCTCTGATAGAGTAGGCCCATGACAAATCACGCGGAGATAACACAGTCGGCCCTTGTCTCATATTTCACCATATCTGTGTTTTCCTAAAAATGTGGAAAGTATTTTAATGTATTTTTAATACGTCAATTGAACTTTTTGTTTTTGAAGAAGAGCCCCATTTCCTTAGAAAAACAAATCATATCCCTTATGATGTCATCTTTACTACACATTTTTGAGCCTGTGTATTGCGCTAGCTGTAACACAGGTTTTATAAACAAAACTTCTACTTGTACATAATATTCTTGAAAAGAAATTCTTTCATGATGACCTGTTATGGGTGAAAATGCTCTATGAACTAAATAAATCACTTCATTATTCTGGTGATCACACCCAGGGCAGCTTTCATCACAATTAACCAGTAACACTAAAGAAAAACTGCCTTGAGATAGTCTACTCAGATATAAAGAGTAGTCAGCTTACTAAAATTACAACTTGAAGAATGTGGACAGGGCTGAAAAGTGTGTGTTTGGGTAATAGGATTAGGATTTTAATTCTTTCATAAGAAAAATTTTAAATAATTATTACACTGCTATTTTAATAATATTAAAAGAAATTACCTAGATGTGTAAAAATTAATAGCTTCTTGTTTAAGCATATACTCAGCAAGGTACTGTTTAACCCTCCCAAGATAAAAAAGTTAAATATTAAAGGTTATTACCCCTATTCTCCCTCATTTCCCAGAACTTCCATAAAACTTTTCCTGGTAGAGTTAGGATTCTTTATTTTTTGGAAAGGAAAAAATACATTTTAAAGAGAGACTCATTCATTCATATAACTCTGTTATGGAACACTTGCTATGTTTCAGGTACTGGATTGTTGAGCAGGACAGTGGGATGGGTGGAACAGGAAGACATGAAAGGAAGGAACAAAACCCTCTCTAGGAGATTCATCTTCCCAGAGAGAAATTTTATAAAAGCTGATACTCCAATATAGCATTGAATTAAAATCATTTAGTAAGCATGAAAAAGCAGAAAAAGCATATTCAATTTCTCATAGCAATGAACCATTTTACCATAATATATCGTGCAGAGCGTGTTTGTTGGGGATAAACTTTGCTAGGTCACATTTACAATATAGGAATCTCCAAATTAAGGAAATAAGTGAATACTGGACAATGGAGGAAAGGGTAGAAGATGCAGAAAAGATAGAATATAAAGTTGAGAATGAAGATGAAATGTCAAAAAACAAAACAAACAACATAGAAAAAGCAAAATACAGGAAAAAAAATATCCACATACATGATTTATGTGAAAAAGAGCTCACCGACAAAGTCAAACTAAAGCAAAACAAGTTAGAATGATCAGAAATTTAACAGGAAAAAGAAAATTGTGAAAGTATATGTGGTGAAAAAATTGCAAGATGAAGTAAAATTTAAGAGAATCCATGATGGAGTTGGATGGGTTTTACATACAAAAAACTAGTACTTTCTAAAAATAATGTAAGAGTAAACATGTCCACAAGGACCATAAAACTATTTTTAGACTGCACAATTATAGAATTTTAATAAACTTGGAATTATAAAATTACAGAATTGGAATTACAGAATAATAATAAACTAGAATAAAATTATACTAGATTGAGTTTTCTTTGATGTCCTTTCTTGAAACCTGAGATTAGCCAACATATCTCTACCAAGAAAGGCTTCCTTCTCAGAGGTTGTACCGTTCTTGGAAAAACAAATCTTTTCCTGATGAGCACATACCCAAACTAACTTAACATCCATGCAGAGACCCAACAGAAATAATTTGGCAACTCTCATTCATATCTACTTTCACAGGAAAGATCTAGCCTAAGAGTCCAAAACAAATGGGAGAAATAGGAGAATGTGTATAGACTCATAAAGCACAATGTGTGAGGCTTCCTTTGGTTTTAAAGGGTAAATTTAGGTTGGCTAGGACCAGATGTCTTTGAACTTAAATTAGTTTTTGGGTCTGTAATTGATTAGCTCCATTGGCTAGAGACCTGTGTTAACTCATAGTCAAAACTTAGGGTCATTTCAGAGTCTAGTGGCTTACTCTGTTCCATTAGTCCCAGACTCTACTTGAACACTGGCCATTTGTGTTTTCAACACTGGTGTACACACACACACACACACACACACACGTATACACACACGTATACACACAGATCATGGGCAAAAGCACACGGGTGGATCATTTCTTAGTGCAAAGGGGGTGCATTGATGCACCAAAGCCAGAATGGCATATTCTTTGGATGTTGAGTCAGCAATGCCACCTTCAGACCTAAGAGATCTGTTGTAAGATGGAGAAATGGAAAACATACCCATAGGGAGAATATAAAGGCAAAAAATCCACATTCACTTTGCAAAGGTCCTGATCTTATATATCAGTTTCCATCATATTCAAGTCACTATTGATGATTAAAATGCACCGTTATGAATATAACACTAAATAAGTAAAGAAGCTACTAATGAAACCAAGACACAATGCTTTTTGATCATATACTGTTATTTTATATTTACTGAAAGAGCTCTTGTTGACTTAGACTTATCATACGCATATATCACGTTGCTTTGTTCCCATGCCTTTATATGTACACTGAATAGCATTATCTTTTTGAAAGCAGTTTACAGGACAGTTATACTCAATCTGCCGTAATTGAAGTGATGACATTGTGAGCAGTTATACCCAGTCTGCACAGCAATCACAATTTTATCATGACTGCCACCTGGCTGATAACAATTTAAAGATGTCACAGATTCTAGATACATCCCAATTACACAGGTAGTAAAATGTGAACAAAAGGGTATATCTTAGAAATATGTGAAATATAGTAACTGATATTACCATTTCTGATTACAACTGATATGTTTTAAACATGTGCACACACAGAAACCTGAATAAAGACTTGAAGCAATTATTTTCTTGGCTGTAAGTTTTGTCTTTAAATATTACTGTTTGACATTAAGCTTCAGTGTCTGCATGTGCGTGTGTTCACATGCACAGCCATTTGGCCAAGACAAAAGAAAACTGTCTGTGTACATTCAGGTTTTCAGTGATATTGGTAATCATTTTGCTTCCAGTATCCTGAGCTTTATGGATGGAAGCCATTTTAAAACTGCCAATCAAAAATCACTTAATACTTTACCACTTTACAAATGCAGTCACGTTAATTAGGTACAAAATCATATACAAACATTTTGCCTGGTTTTATATGGGAAGAAAATTCATCATGTTTATCTATGATACACACATTATACAAGACAATGGAAATCACATAAAACTTTATAAAGGAAATAATAAATCAGGGCAAGATCCTCCTACTTGGCTGTTAGAAGTGAAAACACAGAATATGCTGGGACCATTGCAATCTCACTATCTTTTCTGAATACAAAAGTAATATTAACCATAATGTGTCAACAGGTAAACTGCAGGACTGCTGCTTCATCAGGTGCTGTGCTACCTTTTAACATCTCCTATAATAGCTCTGTCATGCAAAGATTTAGTTTCTCAAACAAGCCTACTTCTCTCTTCTTTGATTATAATACTTAACTACTATTCATACTTGATCCCTGCTAAAAAAAGTAATAATACCTCTCCCTCAAGCCCCCCATTTGTTTTATGTTACACACTGCTTGTCCAGTCATTTCTAAGGCACACAAAACTCAACATCTACACCAAATCCCTTTCTATAGTCTGAGGTCCAGAGGAAGTCATTTTTTTTCAAATTTTAAAAAGAAAAGGAAAACAAAAAATATGAAACAAAGTTAGCTCATCATACCAGTACCAAACTGCATTATAAAAACAGTGTTTACATTTTTAAATATTGTTTATTTACTTCTAATGGGGGCAAGTCAGGCCTAGCCTTCCTGCAAATAGAGCAGAAAGCATCTCCATGGTGACCCACACCCAAAAGCTTTCACAAGGCCTCTTAGCATCAAGCCCTTCCCACTGGCCAGACATTCCTATTAGAAAAGTCAGTTTGATGGTTTAAGACACTATCTAGCCCCGTGTCTGCACTAAACATTTATTCAGCATGCTCAAATAAACCACGTTGGTGGAACAACAAAGGGGGAGTGTTGATGTCCAGGGGGTAAAAAAGCACTTAAGTGGTCAATTCCAGACAGCTAGAAAATGCCATAAACCCAGAACTGAAAAACAATGTCACTATATTTCTGAAGCTGATGTTGAATAATATTGTATGTCAACTATAATTATAGATACATATAGTCATGGGATGTGGAATAGAGTGTGGGAATGGGGTCAATGGAATTGTAATAAATAACTATGATATCGGGGGTGGGAGGGCAGGGAATGGGGGGAGGGGGGTTGTCACTTTGTGAGGGGTGAAAAGGATAACTATTGCATTGTTCTGTACACCTGAAACTAATAATAAAAAAAAGAAAGAAAAACAATGTCACTACAATGGATTGAAAAGCAGAAAATTAATTATATCTCAACACTATATGAAAAGAAATGAACAATACTGCATTCATTTGCCTTTGTCTAAAGAGGTATGATTGGTTTAGGTCAAGCTACATAGCAATTTGGAGCATTTGCCTAATAACATTTACATCCCTTCATGATCTGGTGGCCAAGGCAACAGAGATACTGCAGCAGCAGGCCATATGGACAAGTGTAATTCTGGCTCTTGGTGTCTGAGCATTTTCCTGACTTCTATTCTAGTTTGAGAAGTCTAAATTCCAACCCTAGATGCTCAGCTAGGCAACTGAAAGGCAACAGGTTCCTCTGGAAACAACAGAGATAAATGAAAGACTTTATAGCAAAAGGTTCCATTAAGTGAGGTCATACAATGAAAACATACCTAGCCTTTGAGTTATAGCTTTGTTGGGCTAATCTGAAAGAAAATTAGGAATTTTCTGTTGTTCTGCTGTGAGGAGTGGACATTATCTCTAAGTCAAAGCTATCAAGATATGTTTATTAAATTCCTACTATGTATACTGTATATGTACACTGTATCATGATGTTGCAACACTAGCCCAGCGCTGTCCAATAGAAATAAAATGTGGACAACATTCATTTTCTAACATCTATATTAAAAGTAAAAAGAAACCGATGGTATTATTTTATTTAACCCAACACGTAATAAATATAAGATGTTTGTTGATTTACTTTACATTTTTTGTAAATATTCAAAATCTGGTATATATTTTAGACTTGCAGCACAACTTAATTGGGACTAGTTTAATTATAAGCGTTCACTAGCCACATATAGCTGCTAGTGGGTACTGTGCTGGAAAGTACATCTCTAGACCTTTATAGAACAAAGCAATTGAGGCCCCCCTCCACATTATTTGGAAAGAGGGGTTCTGTTGCCTATGTGCCCAATATCTTAAAAGGGTATGCCATTACTGACCTCTTGACCTATAATTTCCAAATTTTGCTTTTTGAAATAGCTGATATATCCATGATTTTATAAAGCTGAGACAGTGATATAAATCCTAAAGATAAATTATAAAGAGTGACCTGCCTCTCCATCCAACTGGTACCTCCAGCAGAACACCCAACTGGGTGAAAAAGGATGGCTTTTACTGGGATGGTTCTCAATATAAGATATAAGGACAGGGTCTGGTGTTTAGAAGGGATGGAGAAGGATGGTTTCAGTTCTAAAATTCTTACCTTCCTGTGGGCACGGGTAACCTTAGTGGAAAATATAATTGCTGGAAGGGACAAGGCAAAAAAATTGCAGCTCAGAATTGGAACTATGCAAAATCAACATTCATATGGAAAACATTCAGCCAGACAGGTGGTTCTATGGCTGAGAAATCCATGAAGTGTATGTACAGTCTATGCATAAGATGATGCTCATCTTCCCTTTATTCTGAATCTGTCATCGGCTTCTTTTCATTATTGCTCCACTGGCTTGATACTGGGAGCCTCTTTTTTGACCTTTCAGCAAATAGGCTGACTGCACATTGTTAAGAGCTGCAGGGCTATTTTTATGCTGGTGCATGTCAGAGACCTGTTGACCTACATGTGAACCTTCTCTAAAATCAATCTTCTTTCTCTCTCTTGTCACAGTGACTTTCCTGATTCTACTCCACCTCACCCCATCCTGAACCCTAAACATACATTCAAAGTAAGTAATCACACAAGGACTTGAAAAGTAGGGCCTATTATGTCAATAATAGGAGAGATTGAAAAAAGCATCTATCAAATTTGAAAACAGAGCCCATTTCTTTTGATTTTATCCATTAATTCAGTTAATAACACTGAGCAACTATATTCTGCCAGACTCCAAGCTAAACACTGTGTTTACGAAGTTGAATAATGTGGTTGCTGACCTCAACGTCCTACCATCTAGTAGGAGAGAAGACAAGCAAATGAACTGCAGGGCAGTGTGATAAGGGACATGATAAGGATTCACAAGGCCAGTGCAGGAGAGAGAGGAGGAGCTCCCACTCAGACCGGGGGACTCCAGCAGGCCTCTGGGAGGGACAACGTGTGAGGGGAAGTTGGAAAAACTCAACAAATATGGGTGGGTGAAGAAGCAGAAATGTAATTAAAGGAAGATGGAAGAATATGAAAGTTTATCAGATTAATCAATATGGCTGACATGGAGATATAAAGGTTGTGTGTGGGGATAGGGAAAGAGTGGCTGTATATGAGTGTGTGTGTGTGTGGGAGGGGGCAGTAATAAAAGAATACGTGAAGGGCTGGCCGAGTGGCACGTTGGTTAAGAACTCGCTTGGGATGCCAGAGGGCCCCGGTTCGGATCCCACATGAGGGCCAGTGACACTGCCCTCTGCAGCTAAGATGGTGAACAACAGCTCAACCTGGGGCTGGGCTGCTGTGGCTTGCTGGCGACGGCATAAGCTGCAGTCCCCTGCTGCAGTGGGTTGCCATGGGCTACCGTGTGTAGCCAGCAGCCAGCGTGAGTGGCCAGCAGCCGCAGTGAGCGTCCATCCAGAACCCGGCGACTGATTTGCCTCACCTGGGAAGAGCACAATGATGGTGCCAACTTGGGCCAGTGAAGCAACGTCCTCCACAACTAGACTGAAGAACAAAAGGACAGCAGCTTGTCTGTTCCCCTCCCCCAATTCCCCAATAAAATCTTAAAAACAAAAATAAAAACATGAAAACCAGATCATTAAGGGCTTATAATTCTAAGTAGAGTTTCAACTTTTGTCCTGGGCCAATAGGGAGCAGGCCCTACATCCATCCATGAGCTACATCAGGTTCATTGCCTTAAATATATAGCCTAGCAGTCTATTCGCCCTTTCAGGGTTAGGCCAGGAGCTTTCCACCTGGCACACTCTCATACCTACTCCTAGGTGTCTGCCCTTTTCTGCCTCAGTTCTCCTTCCTTGGCTCCTTCCTCGGCTTGAACAAGTGCCATCATATGGACTTAACTCAGGGATCACCAGTGCTAAAGCATCCCAGAGACCAGTACACATTAATGAATCAGGTAATGCTTCTTCCGGTTTCCAAGAGCCTGGGAACACAGATGCAGGAGCTGCCAGCTGAACGCTGGCAGGTTGTATGGTGTACGTACATCTGCCCTAGTTTCTCCTCCGCAAGTCTGTCTGGGTGATGGGTTTACTTCAATTCTCCCTGTGTTGGAGAAATTTGAGATTCTGAAGAGATTAACTGCTGAAAAGAGGACAGACTGGAAATCTGGTGTTGAGGACACACTCTACTTGTAAAGAGAAATGATTCAATGAAACAGCAGGATAGTTTGACAGAAATCCTCAAAGGAAATGAAGGGAAAGAGAGTAAACAGAACACCAGAAACCAACTCTTTTCAAATAGGTCTTAAATCATTTTGGATCCCACCAATGGAGGTCTTAACAGTAAAAATGAGACCAAACGAATACAAGTGGTGCTGTTTGAGCCTCATTTTTATAGGGGAAAATTAGAACCATATTTCAAGCAAACTGGATAACCAAATACACATTGCCAATAATTCCATCCAGAGCGGGCAGAAGGGTAAGACCAGCAGACTATCTGGAAATGGTTCCCATTCAGAGGGAGAAGGTAGGAAGGCGGAGGAGGTGGACGTGTGAAAATACTCCCCCGGTGGTCACAGTCATTTTCACCAAATACAGTCCCATCACCTTAAGGGACCTCAGGGGCCAAGCTGAGTGGGAGACAGGGTGTTGTGCAGAAAACTGTCATCACCACGCATGAATGGTATTCTCTCATGTTCCTCCCAAGAATAAGGAAATAGCCAGAATTAAATGGCCAGTTATCTCATCTTGGCCACTGATGGTTTGATTTTTTTATTCAGCAGGTATCAAACACAACCACTTCTGATCCGAGGGGAGGTCATGCTGTGAAGACCATGAAAAGGGCAAGTCAATTACTCACAAATGGCACGTATCTCCACAAAAGATCATGGGGTGACTCATGGCCTTTTGGCCAATTCCCACGTCTACAGACTAATATCTAAGTACATATTTAATTGTTTTCACACTGATTGCCCTGTGGCAGAAAACCCAAGAGAGGTACACTTAGCAGAAAAGAGAAAAATGTCAGCCTAGAGAAGAGAACAAGTAAAAGAAGGGTCAGAGAAAAACCTTAGAATCAGCACTTGAAGGTGAAATCCCTTTCACAAAATGTGCATGTTCACTCTCCAGGGGCCGACTGGGTTAGCAGCTTACACAGTATCCATTCTCTTTTTAACAGAACCCTGATTTGGGTGATGGGAAGGTGGTCCTGTGTTTTCTATCTCACTCACAGCTGAGGGTGGCTACGTCTTGGCCAATGAAATGCACTGGAAGTTAACTGGGTTCCTGGGAGATTTACTAAAAGCTGGCCTGCCCCTTCTGGCTTGCCCTTCCTTCATATGGAAGGCGGGTACGGCCCTGAGGGTGGCCCACTCATCTTGCAACCACAAGTCAATTTGAGCCAGGTAAAGCAGACAAAGCTCAAAGGCAGAAGGGCAGTGATATTCGCCCTGGACTCCTAGGTGACAAAATGCATTCCTGATTTATGAAAGCCACTGTTTATTCAAGGTTTTCATTATGTGCAGCTGAACAGAATCCTAACTGATCAATGATTCATTCTAAATTTTCCACCAGGATCAAAACCTCACATTTTTACATCTTTTAGTTTTATGGCCCTTATAATGTTCAGTAATTAAATTCTGAATTCTTTGTTAAAAAAGGTAAACTCAATGAAAACCACCAAGTTTAGTTCTGGACATTTGAAAACTTAATTGCTATTGATAAAAAACCCCAAAAACAAATGTTTTTTCTTCAGTACTGAACTGAATATATTTAATAAAATGTACTGCTATATACTAGGATTATAACATTCAGAAGGAATAAAAATTGGTTTCACTGGGTAGTATAATGTCTACCTCTTGACCTTTAAATAAATCATTAAAAATTTTGAACAGCAGGTACTCTAGCTTTGATTCTGAAGTACCAAAGAACTGACATGAATACATATTTTCTTGATTTTCTTATTTAAAAAATCTTGTAATTTGGTGATTGAAAATAGTTATGCAAAATATTTATGCAGTCCGTGAGATTCATTTGTTGCTTTGTTTTTAATTAAGCAACATGAATTTCTTAAAGGCTTCGTTTTTCTTCCCCAACAAATTTTAAGCAAAAATTAGGGCTTTTTTTTTGTTGTTGGCCCCTAACTTTCTCCATCTTTCTTTAGCCAGTCAAAACAGCAGAGGCCCAGAGTGTACTACAAAAAGCTGTCAATTCAAGGAACTAACAAGTGAAAGCTGCTTGACAATTTCATTTTTTCTTTTCATATTCGAAGATGTGTAACAGCAAAACCTAGAGGAACCCTGGAGGAGCCCTGCCATTGCACAGACCTCGTCACTTCTTCAACCTTGGGCCTGCTGACCACCACCAAGAACAGCAAACCTCCCACCAGGGCGGGGCCAGCTCAGCTCTGCGGCAGAGGTAAACACAGCTGTATTCTTCTTGCTTTAAAACCTCCAAGGAAAAAGTTCTAATTAACTTCATTTTTAAATGCATCATAGTGGCGTAGCCCTCACACCATCAGCCATGCACGCGCATGTGTGGGGAGCACATTGGGAATATGAGGGTTTCCTCTGAAGCCCATAGTTTTCCCCCGTGAAAACTCAAGCATGCATCATATGGACCACAATACACTGGGCATTTTGTCACATTCAGATCAAAGATGTACCTGCTGGACTAGAAGGAACTTTGGGATTTTGTCTAGGACTCTGGGTTTACCTCACTAAGTTATTGAAGAGTTTATGACAGTCTTTAGGGTTTTTAATTTAGGTCTCTCTCAACACTACACTGGACTATGAACACTTAGAGCATGAAACATAAATACACCCATTACAGTCCTATCCTAGTCTTTCCTACCTTGACTCCCCTCTCTGTTTCTATATATAATTTACTTTCTTGTTTCCCTAAACCCACCAGTCATTAAAACCTGTGGTCCTCTTCTCACAAAATCTCAATCATCTCCCTTGGGTACTCTTTTCGTTTTTGTCTAGGTCACTCGTTGTCTCCTTTACCTTCCTCTCCTCCTCCATCTATTTGCCCTTAGGACAGTCCCCTCTACTGTTTTATGGAAGTCATACTGGAAAACCTTCTGGACCATTATGCAGGCAAGGGGAACTTGTGTGACTGTGGCAAGAGAATAGAACTGGGAGCCAGGAAGCCTGAGTCTCAGCCCAGACTCTATCACTAGCAAACAATCTGATCTTGGAGGAGATTCTATTTCCTATTGGCAACATGGGGGCAATAGACCCAATGCTTTCTGAGGTCTAGAGTTCTACAAACTACTTATTATGTAACTACTACATGGATGATGTCTTGAGAGATACTGCACCTCCAAGTGCTCACAATTTATTGGGTACAAAAATAATTCTCAAATTTTTTTGAACGTGTATAAGAACTAACCATGAAAATTTGTTGTAAAAAGCAGATTCTGGTTCCCACTCCCACAGATCCTACTTTCGTAAGTTTGTTGTAGTGGAGCCCAGGATCTGCTATTTTCTGAGTGAGCACCTTATGCTGTCCTAAATTGGTCAGCAATTGGACAATACTTGAAATCATGAGCCTATAGAGAACAAAAGTCAGATCATCTCTGCCACTATGTTCATAGACAGATATGAACTCCCTTCTTGAAGGAGTTTACTACGTTGCAGAATAACAAGAATTTTAAAAATAATAATAGTTGCTGACTTTTATCAAACATTGACTAGGTGTCTGGCATTGTTTTAAGGGCTTTATGTGCATATATGAACTCACTGAATCCTTTTCAAAAACAGCTTAATTAGAGACATAATTTTTTTCCCCTAGAATTGTTAACTAGGTGTCTTTCAGGGTCACACACTGGATTTGGGAACAATCAAAATGGATGAATTTGAAAGAGTAGACCCATGAAAGGTATATGGGTTAAAGAAAAAGATGTTAAGATGTTTGCCCCAATATCTGGTGGACTGAGATATATGCCTTCTTAGAGGGAACGTGTGGCAACTAACACCTAATAGAAAACTAAGATACTGAATGTCTGAAACCAAAGAAAAATAAATTCAACTATTTTTTCTTGGAATAAATATTTGAGTCTATTCTTTATGCAAATTTATGAGAGAAACAAAAATGAAAAACATATATAACAGGAGCATCCCTTATGGAATATTTTTTGTATTCCAGGAAGTTTAATGTGAATTTTTATTCTATTGTCATAACTACCCTAGAACATAAATATAAGAATATTAGAAATAACAATCCCTAACCCTGACTAATCAAAGCAGAAACAATGTAGAGAAAGAGAGGAAGTATAAAAAGAGAGGGCCCCAGGACAGAGCCCTCGAATCTCCATATTTAAGGATTAAGGTTCAGGAGACCCGCAATGGAAACAAAAACAAAATTAAGTGATGGAATGGAGGGGTAACCAAGAGAGAGTATGGTGAGTCCGATGCCGAGAGAAAAATGATTTTAAGGCAGAGAGAGTGGTCGACTGTGTTGAATGCTACTGAAAGATAAGGTGAAGAGGAGGGTAAATGCAGCCATTGGATTAGGTAGAATAGGGGCTCCCCACAATCTTGTCAGGAGGGGGTCAAGTGGGGAGGGTCCTGGTCAGACTGAAGTGGGCTAAAGGGCAAAGGAGGGATTAGCAAGCGCCCAAAACAAGTGGAGGCATCTCTCCAGGGAAGGCAGGCTAAGAGGATTGGTTGGCACAAAGTCTGGAGTCCTGAAAGGCTTATTTTTTAAATTGAAGATATGAAGGCATACAGGTATACTGATGGGAAGAGTTTCCTAGAGCTATTTGGAGAGACAATAACTGGAAAAGCACAGCCTTTGAGAAATTAAGAGGGCATGGGAGGGCCGGCCAAGTGGCACGTTGATTAGGAGTTGGCTTGGGAGCTCCAGCGTTGAGCAGCAGGGCCGCCAGTTCGGATCCCACGTGAGGGCCAGGGACTCTGCGCCCTCTACAGTTAAGATGGTGAACAACAGCTTGACCTGGAACTGGGCTGCCAGGAGTGGCTGTCAAATGGCCAGCGACCATTCTGTCTCACCCGGGAAGAGCGCAATGATAATACCAACATGGGCCAGTGAAGCGACGTCCTCCACAACTAGACTGAAGAACAAAAGGACAGCAATTTGTCTGTCCCCCTCCCCCCGATTCCCCAATAAAATCTTTAAAAAAAAGAGGGCTTGGGATACAGAGGATATGTCAGGGATGGGACTCTGAAAGGAGTCAAGAAGACCAAGATGAATGGGCCAGAATTTTTAGCAGTTGGATCAAGAGACTAGAGCCTTCTAACTTAAGATAATAATTATATAAGGTAAGTAACTGAAAAATTACTCAGAAGTAACAGCCTAAGAAAGTACAGAAGTCATAACAGACTACTATCAAGTCAAGTGCTTATTAACTAACAAATCAAAAGAGGTCCCCTCTATCAGTAAAAATCTTCCCCAAATAATCAATAATCTAATTTTGATTAACAAGATGAGACAGGTTTTCTGAAATAGAAAGCAATGGGAAAAAGTTGTATTAATAATATACAGCTCCATATGCGAGGGAAAGTAAAAGAATTCACAGTTTTTCTGACCCTGGGACCAAACTGGTTTGAACATGAAGCTGTGGCTATGCTCAGGCAGGAGTGACAGCCACGATGGGAACAGCTCACAGAAGGGAACACAGATACCCATCTGTCTTTGAAGACAAAAGAGACTGAGGAGCGTGATGTGACAGAGAGAATGATGGAGAAATAAATGAGACAATTCAGAGAAATTCCAATAGAATGCCAAATAGACATGATATACATATGCCCAAGAATTACACACGAAGATCAATTACCAACAAGAAAAGTCACTGCCAACTCTAGTGAGAAGAAGCCAGGAATGGGAAGAAGAATATAATTTATGTATCAGTCACACAAAACAGAGATGTTCCCACAAACAAAAACCCCCATTCTTAGACACGGAGCATTCTCTATACTGGGAGCGGGTTGGGCAGGGGGACTGACTAAATATGAAAACTCGGGAGTGGGCTGTTCAACATAATAGTAAGTAGGCAGTGATTGGATAAGAATATGTCATATTATAGCTAAAGTTTAATGACCAAAAAAAAAAAACAAAACAGTTCACATCCACATCTTGCCCAATGATAGGACAACATCCCACCTCCAAATGGGCTTCTTGAAAGGGAGCACCTTCTCCCCACATACCACTTCCCATGATGTACTTTTGATTTTATAAGGTATCCACACTCAGGAGTACCATCTTACTATATAAGCTCATATTTAGACACAGATTGATTTCTGCCTTCAAGAAGATCACTCAGGTTTTCACTAACAACTAACAACTTCTTAGGTCAGATCAATTTCAATCTGAAAACAAACATGAAATTAATATGAAAAATAAGTCTCCCTATGCAGTACCTTTGCCCTAGTCTTACATAGAAGACATAAAATTCTATATCCCTGGAAAGTGTAGAAGACATAAAATTCTATATCCCTGGAAAGTGGGAGTAAGAAAAGGTGCCAGATGCCACTTCCTCTGGAGAAAGCAAAAATGCTTGAGAAGGCCTTTGAAAAAGTCCTAAATTCACGAAGATCCATTTTTGAACCCACCCTGGGGACAGATGAAAAGGGAGGGCTCTGCAGGGACTCACAGGCAAAGGCATAGTCCTGTGCCCAAACCCAAAGGATCTCTGAGGGAAACTACAATGCTTATGAAAAGCCTGGATTTTATGCCCCGTAATGAAACCCTCAGAGCCTGTGGCTCATATGCTTTACACAAAGCATCTCTGGGAAGTGCCCGAAGCTCTTGCTGTGGGTCAGGTACTCAGAAGCCCTGTGGCACCGAAGTGTCTCACATCCAGAACCAGATTGCTACTGGCTAAAGAGGGGCCACCTGGCACTACTCTCATGGGGTTTTCTTTCTGAACTCAGGGAACTCTCTCGAAATAGAAAAGCCAAGTAAGAACTGTCATCTAACCATAAGCACCTAGACAGCACCTTGAGCTGAGTGGCCATGAGCTGCTGTCGGGCAGGTAGATAGGGACTGGATGTGGAGCTGAGCTAGCTGTGCCCTCCACAACTAAGACTGAAAGAACAACTTAGCTGTTCCCCTTGCCAATTCTCCAACACTGTTCCACTTCCCCAATTTCCCAATAAAATCTTTAAAAAACAAAAAAAAGTCTGTCTTTTAAATATATACATATGGAAATATTTAAGAATGAAATGAGGTGATTTACATAAAAGTAATGCCTTGAGGGGAAGTAAACGGGAAGTGAGTGAGGGGAAGTAAACAGGAAGTGGACGGCAATATGACTAACCAGGAGAGTTAATTGTGGAAACTGGATCATGGGTATGTGGGCATCATTATACTATTCTCTCTAATGTTGCACACTTGCAATTCCCTATAAAAAAATTTTAAAACTAATAAATACTTAAAAATCCCACTAAGACAGATAATAAGCTTATTTCAAGCTTGTAGACCATGAGGCCTATTTAAGTAAGTGCACATAGTTAATAGATGTCAGCATAAACATAGTAATCATATATTATATTCACCTATTAGTAGTGTAGACTTTTTTCCCCAAAACCTTTTCTAAACTTCCATAAAGCTCACTCCTAGTATTTTCACAAATAAAAGAAAATCTGAAGGGCATTCATCCAAAATATTTTATATTTCTCTCTTTGAGTTATTCTAGACAAGACTAAATTTCTGAAATGGGAGGACTGTTACTGTTCATGCTCTGTAAGCAGCATTTAATATTCTGAATCATGAAAATTTAATCCCAACCCCACAATTAAAACTCTCTTCATCCTTAGAACAAAATTCTGGGTTGAAAGATTTTGAAGTATTGTTATGCAGGGAAAAAAATAATACACTAGGAACCAAGAAAGTACCTCATCTCACTAAGAATAGGAGGAAAAAGGTATATTTTCCCTCATGATTTATTTAATGCTGTCAACAAATTTTCTCAAACAAGCAAAACTGGAAAAGACGTGACCAAAGGGCATTCCAGCTGAGAGGAGGAAACCGCCTCACGCAGCTTCAGAGAGGAAGGCGAGAGCCCCAAGCACACTGTATTTCTTCACGTATTTGTGAGCATATGCAAAATGCTCAACACACAGACAAGTTCCTACTTAAACTTCTATTCAATTTCTGATAGCGAGAAGGTAAGGATAGTGCCTTCTGTGCCTCTTATAGCATTCCTTTGTGTTTAAAGGAATGGGCCTTGTCTAGATTCTAAATGTCTAAAAACCCGACTGCCGCTAATGCAGCATGTTAGAGGGAGTGGCCTGTGGCTGCCGTAACAAATGACCCTAAACTGGGTGGGTTAAAACAACGTAAGTTGATTCTCCCACAGTTCAGAAGGCCAGATGTCCAAACTGAAGGTGTCGGAAGGCCATGTTCTTGCTGGAGGCACTAGAGGAAAGTCTGCCTCTTCTAGCTTCTGATGGCTGCCAACAATCTTTGATTTATAGCCACATCACAAAATAGAAATCAAACATCCATTCTGTGCTAGGAAATACTCCAGGTACTTCGCACAGATTACCTATTATCTTTACAACCACACCAGACACCCAGCTGTACTGATGAAGAAACCAAGGTATGGGGAGGTGAAGTAACATGCCCAAGATCACACAGCTGGTGTCAGTGCAAGATTCAAACTTAATCCTGTTTGACTGCAAAGCCCAAGCTCTTCTCCCTGTTGTGCAGCTACTGGCTACTGATCCCCATGCATATTCAAGAGCACAAGAGAGAGTTTAATTTCCAACTGGAGAATAATTGGGTAATTGAACATGGAGAAAACATTGCCTACTAGGTATTTGGTCATGTGGGTCAATGGAATTAAGAAAACAAAAAATCACTGCACCTTTGAATAGGCTGGAGTTACAGAGAAAAAAATAAAACCTCAGTAAGGTTCAGGACCAAATTACAGAGGCTGGCAGCCAAGAGCGGAGGACTTGCTTCTGCTTACCAGGAAGAGGGGAGAGATAGCTAGTTAGAGACACAGCTGAGCTGCCACAGACTGAGTCCTCAGGTGCAGGCTTTGGCTTTGAAAGCTTTTAATGGTAGAAGAAAATCCGAATGAATGGCATTAGTTTACATAAAAATGAACATGGAGAAAATAAAATGATAAACCAGAAATTGGTTTTCAGAAGTTTCTTTTATATGCTTAAAGCATGTTATCAAACTGCAGGAAATTCAAGCTTTTGGGAAACTGAGCACACAGCTTAAAGCCATCCCAGTGTACAGACTTGTGAAAGCTGCCTGCTGCCTCCTGGACTTTAAGGCTCTCCACCCAAACAAAGACATTTTAAGAAGAAGAAAATAAGAACTGACAGTACATCAGCAAAACAAACAAACAAACAAACAAACAAACAAACAAACAAACAAACAAACAAACAAACAAAAACCTCACACTGAATGACCAGACAAGAACTTGTGTGCTTTGTTTTTGTAACACACTGATCAACCATGCCTTCAAAATGAAAGCTGGAACTTAGCTCTTAACAGGTCCAGCAGTCATGCTGAGGCCAGGGTCGTGGCACTTGAAATGTCAATACAGCCATAAAGCAGTCAGGTGTGGTTCCCACTGTGTTCTCCCCTTGAATGTACCACTTTTAAGCATTCAATATATTCTTGGGGCTCTTAAGCTCTCTGAGGATGGAGCTGCGTTTTGCACGATTCTGTACCGAACCCCCCGATACACACACACACACACACACACACACACACACACACACACACACACAAATGCTTAGCACTCTGTCAACCAGCATTTGTCTGAAGTCTATGCTGTGCCAGGCTCTTCGGAGGCGGCCTTATTTAAATACCACACCGAGCCATGAGGTCTGAGTTATTCCTGCTGTCTAGGGGAGGAACGTGGTTTACCGAGGTTAGGTACATTCTGTGCCCACAACTAGAAAGGGATATGGCTGCATCTGAACAGTGTTTTGTCTAAGTCTAGTCGGGCTCTTTCACCGCACCAAAGCCTTCCCAATATGTAATGACAACAAGAAGTCTCCAGCCTCCTCGCTTTACACTGAAACTCACTGGCTTGTCACTCATTTGCTCTGCCGAAGAGATGAATAATTTCCATCTGAAGAGTGAATAATTTCAGACAAGCCCATATAGCAGTGACAAAGCTTGTGCTCAGGCTCCTAATGTGTGTCGAGCTCCTTGGACTAGAAACCCTCTTTGGCCCCTCCAGAAAATTTTGACTCCTGTTTGAGGAATATGCAGTCACTAGCTGCCTTCCTGCCTTTTCTAGTGCCTTCTCTGACAGATGATTGATGATGCTTGCTCCTCGATAGAAGGGGATGCTTGTTCACCAATAGAAGAACGCTTTCAATTGTTAGCTTAGGATAATGAAAAAACTAACATGTAGTAAGAATTTATTATGTTCTGGGGCCAAACAAGATGGTATATGTACGTCTTCTTATACAGTTTTTAACTCCTCACAATAGTCCTCCAAGATAGATATTTTTAATCACCATTTTACATAAGTGGAAACCAGCTCGGAGAGGCCAACGTGATTCTCTGTAGGTTACACAATTACTCAGGAGAACCAAGATTCAAATTCACATTTTTTTCTGTCTCCAAAGCCTTTGTCCTTTGACAGAGTTACCTGTAATCACTTTGATCCCGGAATTGGAAGGAACACAGATTATACACACAGAACTATCACTCAATGAGCCATTTCTGGGCCACAGATTTTCTCCACTCATTACTCTGTGTCTGACAGAAGGAAGCCGCATATCAGAAAGGCTTCTGCAACTTCTCACCCGACTTGTCAGGATACACAGACGACTCTGACCTTTTGAAGACCCCTTAGAAACTTAGGAAAATGATGTTCTATAGAGCATCTCTCATAAAATCAAAACTTGAGAGTTCTAATTGGACTCAACATGGTTAGGCTAAAATTAGAGTAATCTAATCACTAAATCTAAGTAAATCATTGCCATCTAAATCTCATTTTTAATATTGCACAAACCAACGTATTTATGATACTAACTACACTGCATAATGCCAAGCACTGTATCCTCGAAAGACTTTTAAGTACCACCATCCTATTCTTACCCCTAGGCAAAAATTAAACTAGGCACAGAGAAATTTAAATTCATTTCTGCAAAACTCTCCCCTTGCCTGTGACCTGCAAGGTATTTTCAGTTCAGACTCAAAGAGCTCATTTTATGGAAAAGAAGATTCTTTTCTTCTTCTGACCTCAACATTCAGAGAGATGTACTGTAGCTCAAAATAAAATTGGATTTTGGAAGGAAGTGAGTTTGAAATATTATGTAGAAAAATCTTGGCAACAAAATCCATATCATATCAGTCTTAAAGGCAGGGAATTTTATCTGGAGGGCTGGCTAACACTGATTAAAAATAAACACCACAAACACACCTTTTTGAAATTGAAGGAGGCATATATAATCCTAAGTGCCTCTGGTTAGTAAGTTGATTTATGAAAATGAATGATGACAGACTCCTTAGTGTCAAGTTACATTTTTTTCTGTAAGACTGTTAAAACGCAAAAACCAACAGCAGCTAAATTAAATGAAATCGAAGCGCATTTAACAGGCTGTCCTCTAAAATTCAAGGTAAAAACTGTCACCATACAAAAAAGGTTCCAAGCAGGAGTCCTTAAGTATCAACACTGACAAATGAATGCTTCCAACAGATATATTGGAGATAAGCACGATGGAATAATAATCAAAACAGGAAGCTCAAATGTCTATCACAGTGTGTATATCAACTCCAGATGCAGTTATCTGAGAAGGTATAAAATGGGTGATAATAATTGCTCAATAAATGCTCTGAGTATTACTACTTCTATCACCATCACCACTAGTTTTAGAGGGGTTGTGCTTTTTGCAAATACAGATGCCCTGAGAGAAAGGTGCTCAAATTGCGTATCAGCCTTTAAAGGTTTTTGTAAACCAAATTACTTTTTTCCTAACATCTCAGATCAATCACTCTGGAGGAATTTTTAATAGTATTGGTGAGGAAAGAGCAAAAGTGATTTCAGAGTGAGGGAACAGTGGCCAACATTGATGGGTTGCAAAGACTGGCTTAGGGAGGCAGAGGGTATTCGTATCTAATAGTCAAACAGGACACCTGAAGTGAGGGGCAGCAGAGGGAGGGGGAACGGAGGGTGAGGACAATCTCTGATATACATACTCACAGAAAACCAAATCCAATCTCAGCGCTACATTACTTCTGAAACCAAAAGCAATATGTTTAATAGCTCCAAATGCCATGGAAAAGGAAGCATTGTGACTTATGTTTATCTTTATGTGAGATGTGGCACAATTGAATGTCTTTTAGAGGCCCAGTATTTGAATGTAAGTTTGAAAAATTTCTTTCCCAAAGAAGGCTGCCATAGCCGTGCTGTAAGTAAATGGTCTATCCAATTCTTACGTATGAATTATACCAACTGACAGATGAAGGAAAAAAATTATGTACAAAAAAGGAAATGCACTAGCTCCAACAGAATTGCTCAGACGGGAACCAAGGATTTTGCTATATCAGCAAAGAATGAGTCTCTCCTGGATGAATCAATAAATGTCAGGTCCAAAAAGGAAATGTAGGTTTCCCTTTTTTAAACAGTACAAAAGGCCAAGAAGCTTCAGAACTAAATAAACCAGGCCTGACCTGATGATAGGGTACTAAAAGCAAAGTCACAGATGTTTACATCCAGTCCAAATGAAACCTAATATTAGACCTGAAAAATAACTGCCTCAGCCTGATTTCAGGTTCCAAGAGGAGGGCCATCATTTCCAACTACCAAGTGCTAAGCACGGTGACAGGCCTCTCGCCTGTGTTAGAATATTTAGCTCACACTGCAGCTAGCTCTCCATCTTCCAGAAAGCCATGGGATCACTGGGGGCCAGCTAGGGGGTGGAGGCTGATTCCAAACGGCAGTTATATGTTCATTACTTTGAGCAACTACCTGTAAAGGTCAGACATTTGATAACAGTAGATTACAGTTTACCAGCCGGAAGTTATTATTACTGGAGCAAAGGCTTCCATCCCCCAAAACTCTAGCTGGGGCTCTCCAACCATGTTTAAACTATGTGTCCCCTCAAAAAAATGTATGAGTATTAACTGCCAATATATGCATATCTATAAATTATGCACTTAGACTACTGATCTAAAAATACCATGGTAATTATAAAGAATACATGAAATATACAAATTAGAAAAAATTATATTTTAAATATTATAGAAATTCTAATGTTTTCTTTTTAACCCAATGCATCAGGCAGTGCACCACCTTTAGAAACAATAGCATTTTGGCCTTTCCCCTCCAAAACACTAACGCTGGGCACTCTCTACTTTGTGGGTCCCCAAACCAAGGAGGAAGTGACAGAGAAATGGGATAAGCTCCCATACTTGGCCTTTACAGCTGAACCCATGCCCAGTTTCTCACAATACCCAAGCCCTAGCCATTTCCTTGATTGGCAGCTGACAGGCTCTTCCCAGAAGTGAGTGGTACAAACTGCTGCTGCACACTGATGTGAAAGGAATGGAGTGGAGGTACATCCTCTAATTCAGCTTAGCCACTAATCCCATCCCTTTCTCACCTAACCCCAGTTCAACCAGAGTCACTCTCAAGGTAAGAAGATCTGGCAAGAAAGGCTGAGCATGTTTTTTCTCTTCCTTCTTTTGCCTGACTCAAGTGTTTCTGTGATGTCAGGCAAACCACCCAACCCCTCATTTTTTCCATGTAAACAACAGTATTTGATTTGAGAATGACTAGGGTTCTTTTAGATATAAAAAACCTAGAGTTCTACAAGAAAATTCCTAAGAAGTTAATTTCTCTCACCCTATTTGCTGTGCAAGTCCAACGTTGGATCTAATATAATGTCAGATGTGAATCATTAATTAAATGCACTGACCTAGAGGAAAAAAGCATGCATATGTTTGGTTGACATTTACCACTTCCCCCCATCCTACATCTAACAACAACAATACAAGAGAAGAAGTCTAATGAATTCGTAAGTGAACCAGACCAAAAAGATGAAGTAAAGAGCTGCTTCTTTTAAGGAGCATTAGGGCTGACTCTAGGTAAGACACATACCTTCTTCCTCTGCAAACACACACATCCCACCACCAGCACCACCACCAGCATCACCAGCAGCACCACCACCACACTTAGGTACACCTGTAAATGCATATGGAAATCAAATAATGCCCTAACCCTAAAGGGAGCAAGTATCATATATACCTCAAAAAGAACTTGATCTAAAATAATGTTAAATATCATGGGGATGGTGTTTATTAAGCATACAAAGAGAAACAGGATATTTTACTTTTAAGGAGTTCTGGCAGACATGGGTTTTCAAATAAGCCCATTTTTATCTATGGCAGAGCACATAGCACTGAGGTTCTAGTCAGTGTAGATATTTCCTCTAACAGGTTATCTGTGTGCTCCTCAATTTTTCCTGTAAGGCGGGTGTGTGTGTGTGTGTGTGTGTGTGTACACACACACACACACACACACACACACACACATATACATACACATATACATATACATATATATATATATATACATACATATACATGTAATTTTTTTAAAGCAAGGCCAAATTCCTTATTTCTCACTGTGAAAATTAAAAAAACAAAATATCCAACAATAGTTGGTTAAATACTCTATGGTACTCAAGAAGCCATTAAAAATATCTATTATAAGAGTGTATAACAATAAATTTTTTGTTACCATATAAAATTTAAAAAGGGAACAAATCTATACTTAGAATATTATAAACAGGTGGTTAAAAAACATAAAACCTAAAAAAACCAAAGTCATAATTTTTATATGACTTTCCCCATATTTTTGTGGTACTTTCTTTGTTTTTGATAAAGAACACATATATATTTACAGGGAGAAATATAGTTAAAAATTCATGGACCCCCAAACACAGTTGACTCTTACCTAGCCACAAAATGGAAAGGATTCTAATCAGAGAAAAAAATTTACATAACCGCTGTTTACTCATATTAGCTGGAAAATCAAAGAGGGCAGCTCTCGATTCTATTGCTTCCTTTTATGAAAATGGAAACTTAGATCTCAAGGAATCAAGGCCAAGTCTATTCTTGACACCTCAAATCCACTTGCCAAGCCCCTGGAGGCTTCTCAGAGCAGCAGAATTTGTTTAACTGACAAAAACATCAAAATGCAGCTGGCACATGGTTTACAACCTAAGCCACAGAGGACTCACATGTGATGGATAAAAAAATAATTTGCATTAAAAGGATATGGTGTGCGTTTGGGGGTGGGCGGAGGGCAGTTGGAATATCCTCAGAGGAATTTTTAATAAAAATAGAGTTTCCATTTTTCCCTTGAAAGCCCTCTTTAAGGAAATGTAGAACTGACAAATGATTACTGTGAGAAAAGAGCACTCAGGGAAAGTTTTGATATACTCAGTGTCCTAAATGATCATTTATTCCTCCACGATATGAACCGTTTCTTCAGGAGAAACACTCAGGTACTTCAAAAATTTGAGATAACAGCTTCCACTGTAGGTTACAATGGAAGCATTTAGAACTTGTTCATTTTGGATGACTCCAAAAATCTGAATAAATCAAAGAAATCTGCATTTTCTTCTTGGTAACTGGCTTTAGGTAGAATAAAAAACCCCTGCTCAGTAACCTGATGAATACCAAGGGAATTAAAAGACCACCCAGCAGCAATTTAGTGTGAATAATAGCAAGTCAAAAAAATAAAATAAAATAAAAAAGCCAAACCAAGCTCCAGCTGGTATAACCCAGGGGGAATGTGTGAGCTCACAGCCTGGAGCTCCAACCCAGAAAGTGAGCCCCAGCTGCAGTTTGAGCAGAGTGGAATCTACCTGATTCCCCGCAGATGCTTCATTCGTGGAGATGAAGGGGTGTCTACCACCCATCCCTACCCTCTAGGGGCTGGCAGGCTGGGGAGGTAAACAGAAAGCACACTGACAAATACACCCCAGCAATGCTAAGTGCTATGAGGAGATGACGTGGGAGGCCAGAGGAGATCAAGTTCAGAGCATCTTACTGGTCACCTATTCTTCATGGGACTGGTCAACCTGGCAACCTCACTGTCCTTGTGGTTATGTATAGTTGCTTCTGGCAAATTCTGCATATGATTTAGCATAACCATAGCTGGCCTGGAAATACCCTCATAGTCACTCTTTCTCTTTAAATGAAAGTAACAGAAAAGAGTTGGGCAAACAAGAACCTGATCTGGGCTGAGAAGCTGGGTCCACAGGCGTTTGTACTAGCCTCTCCCACGTCTGCTATTTGCTTAACACTGTACTTGATTGACCCCTGAAAACGTTTTGTTTTATTTTGTTTCAATTTTTCTTTTGATCCAGTGAAGATAGGTGTAGGCAAATAACATCTCTCATTTCAGGAACAGGAACTCGATTGAGCCAGTTCTAACTCCCTACAAAGTTGGATAAAGAGGCCTGAATACAAAGACTTCAGCATCTAATATGCCCAGCAATGCAAGTTATGCCAGCAATGCACAAATACTCATTGGATCAGAGTGGACGTCTTCAAACTCTCAGAAATAGAACAGCAGTCTGAGGCCCCCTAGTATTCTAGTTTGGGGGGGAGGAGGGGAAATAATTTTGGAACATAGAGAATTAAGAAAGCTTGGTTTAGAAATCCAGAGTCAAAATGACCTTGCGATCCCTGGCAGAGGTGGGACACAGAGGAGAGGAGAAAGCAAACTTTGGGAGTGAAAGGGGAAAAAAGTATGGAAGTAGAAGCAGGAAACCCCCAAGACAAATCCTGCCATAGACATACATTAATTTTATGTTTTGAAACTGCAGATGAATTATCTTTGTATGACAAGAACCAGCAAATGTCCCATTTAATAACAAGATAATAATGTTGCTAATAAAGTTGAGGACCTTCTAGGTATCAGGCCTCACACACACATACATACATACACACTCACACACACACACACACACACACACACTTCAATTAATCTTCAAAATGCCATTGGGATACAGATATTATTCTCATTTTATAGATGAGAAAACTGAGGCTCAAAGAAGTGACAGAATGAGTACAGCCTGTTGTCTACCCTAAATCAATCTTATACCCAAGCCTGTGTTCTCTATAACTTGGTTGGGAGGATACTGGGAGCACGAGGGACTCGTGGCATCCTCAAGTGCCTCTGATTCCAGCATACTGACATATGAAATGCCGATGATGTTCAGCTTGAAATACAACAGCAGCGGCACTAACTTCTCTAAGTGGAAAATCACCACCAGCAAAGAATTCATCGGTGTGGATTCAAACCCTACCTTCTTGGTCAGCTACTGCTGAGGATGTCTGCCAGGTACACAGTGCCTCACCAGCCACATTCCAGAAGGAGAGCTGCCTTCGTTTGCCATCTCCCTAACTACCACTTGCTCTATCTTTGCAATCAGTCAAAACGAGTCAAAACCAACATAAGTGAGTCAGCTGTGCAATTCCTGTTCTTCACAGTGGGCTGTGTGGTGGGAGAGCACACAGATGGAGTTTCCTTTTTAAATGAACTGTTTTGGCACCAGCCTCTGTTAAGTTTTCCCGTCTTTCCATCTGGTTTTAGTATTGGAACGCACACATGAGAGCATGGAAAAAGAAACCTCTGTTGGTTTACTAAACCACTAGAAAAGCTGAAGTGGTTGACAGCACATCCTCTAAATCCTCAGAGATTAAAATGCTTTGCTCAAAGAATGTTGTCACATTGTTTTTAAGGAAGAGGAGAGTTTTTTTTTCTGGGACCTAGCCCTGTTCCTAGAAAAAAAAATTAAAAAATTAAAAAGTGTGCACACTTGGGAGTGAGATGAAGCCAGATGGGACTCTCAGCTCTGTCCCCGTCTAGCCGCCTGACCCTGGGCAGTGCACTTACCAGCTTTACGCCTTGGCTAGTTCATCCATAAAGCAGAAATAACAACAGGAGCCATATCACAGGGCTGCTGTGAGCATTAAATGAAATAATACCTGTTTAGTACTTAGTAGTCCAGTTTTGGACTCTCCTATTTACAAGGCTTTAGAAAAGACAAATATTACTACTTCCAGTTTTCAAGGAAGAGATCTACAACCACCAAGGAAACTCTTAAAAAAGAATTTAAGACATACACTTTTTTCTATTACACAACTGAACAAAACCAGTTCATACATGGCAGTGTCCCTCTCAGGAGCCTCTCAGAACTTCCCAAAGAAATTCATTCTCTCTAAAATTCAAACACATCGCTGACACTATCATTCTAATATGCAGCTTTCTTAACAGCCCCGTTATTCATGTAGAAGATTGTCACCACCCAGCGGAGAGCAACCCAGGGCCAAACACGTAGAAAAACAGAGTAATGCGGAGACACGATCATCACTAAAGTTGTGTGAGGTAAGGCAAGCAAAGCTGTTTGGTTTGGGAAGTCCGAGAGAGAGAAAGAGAGAGAGAGAGAGAGAGAGAGAGAGAGAGAGAGAGAGAGAGAGAGAGAGAGAGATCTAAGGGAATAGGCATAGATTCAAACCACCTGGGTTCAAACCCCTGTTTTGTAACTTGTAACTCGCAAGTTGATGATCTTGGCCAAGCTGATTTATTTCTGTGTGCTCAGTGTCCTCATCTACGAAATGAGGACAGTTCTGTTACCTACCTCATAACATTGTTGTAAGAATTAAGTGAGTTAATATATGTAAAGGTCATAGAACCATGCCCAATATAGAAACTCAATAAACGCCATCACTACTATTATGACTAATTCAAAGGTGGGCTGGTGCCACCCTAACCACATTGAGCACTGAAGCATGTGATGGGTGCATGGCAGTGCCCCACTGAAGGTCATTTATAAATGACACCTGGTGGCAAAATCTAGTGGGCCAGAAAATACTTCAGAAGAAAGCCCTCTCTCCTCTTTTACCTTCCTGTAACCAAGGATTATTGTTATTACACATGTTTTAATCAACTGTGTCTATGCACATATCACAAAACAGCCAAATTCTCAATATAGAGTATAATAGAGGACATTGCATTTTTGTAAACTAAAAAAGAATGTAGAAAAGATCATATAATCAAGGCACTGGAAATAACTTTGTTTTTTATTGCATTGTTTTCTAGAGCATTGTTTTCATAATACCTAGTGTTATGGCTGGATTTACATATCAAATCTCCATAGTAAGAGCCAAAGGGCTTACCCTGATCTGATATATACAGTGTTCCAAATGTAGGCGACTCTATTAACTAATAACCCCATGAATGCGATAGGGAGACACGGTGCTGGTCAAAACTGTTCAATATCTTTCAACTTTGAAAAGTTAGGGAGACTCTTCTCCTTAAAGCAGGGTCCTCTCTCTGCAGCACACTGCCTTCCTGACCTGAGTCAGAAGAAATGAGGTGCTATGGCAGTACGGGCATGGCCACTGGCGTCACAAGGACTGAGTGAATTTCTGAGTCTTTCACTTCCAAAATGGTGACTCTGGGATGTCATGACCTCTGTGATGAACACTGGCCCCTTCATCGGGAAAATGAAGAACATGCCACCTAATTGACAGGGATGCTATGAGGATTAACTGGAATTAAAACAAATAATATAACATACAAGATGAATGATTTTTTATTCTCTTCTACATCATGTTCTAAAAGATTCATATTTTCAGCAATATTTACTAGTTCTATAATAAAGAATAGTAAATATATAGTATTGTAGTTGTTTTGTATTTCTTTTTTCATCATTAATATTTTTGTGTATCTCTGAGTTCAGTGTGGGTATCTTCATTTTTCATGGGTAAAAACTCTTGGAAAGTCAACTCACCATGTCTATCAAGGTCAAATTTCATCTGTCTTGTATTCTTTGCTTCTCTCTCTTCTAATATTTATAAACCTTGAGATGAGATCCAGTCTGAATTAGAAAGTGGATAAAAATAATTTCTTTCTTATGTCAGATCACTGGCAATTAACTTTGGTTACCCTAATTTCAATAACATAATAAAGAATGTTCTTAAACCATTATAAATGTTTTAGGTGTGCATTTGTATTATTAATAACTTTAATTTCTTCCTACATGACATGTATGGAATAAGAATGAAATTTGGTATAAAACTTCCAAAGGGGTTCATAACCCTAAAACCTCTGAGCCCAAAGGAACCTTTGAACTTGTCAACTGAATAAAATGAAGCCCAGAAAAATTCAGAGGTTTGACCATGGTCAGTTAATCAGAAAGAGACTAAGAAGTATTCTTTTGATAGAATTGAGTACCAAAAATACATCATTGTATCAAGTATTCCAATAAGACAACCTGGAGTATAACTCCCAAGATAAGGAAACTGCTCATCCTTAGCTTTGTTATAACACTTTCAAAATACAGGTAAGTTTCCCCACTACTCCAGTGCTGCATTAGCAGGACCTAGGTGGAACCAGGTCATCTGTATTTTGAAAACCTCTAGAGGTTATTTAAAGGAACACCTAGGATAGACAATCATTGAGACAAAGAACAGTATTGCCAGCTTCTATACTCCTAATTCACATCATTACCTTCCACGGGGATCCATTTACTTAAATTATTTCATCATAGAACTTTCAAAACTTTTTATTAAAAATTAGAACATTTCTCTCTCTACCAACTCAAAATCATTTTGAAAAGATTAAGATTTTCTGTTTCAACAAAATATATAAAAGAATATATTAATCACAAAAATTAAAGTTTCTTCATGCTCCTTTTATAGAGACAATGATTTAAGCACAGGTTGATATGACACAGCTGTTTCTGTCTGAGGGTTCAAAAAGGCCATCGAGGATAACTTCTCATTTCTACAAAGGAAAGGGCTAGTTTTTGGCCACCTTACAAGGCAGACCAAGATAAGAAGGTTAATAAATTCTCACGACCAACCCACTAGTGTCTTCATAAGACATTTAAAAAACACTCAAATTTTACTGGAATATATTTACATATAGTAAAATGTACCCATTTTAAGTATGCAGTTGGAAGAGCACAGTTGTGAAAAATGTATACATCTAAGTAACCATCACCACATTTAACATACAGAACACTTACACCATTGCAAAAATCCCTCATGCCCCTTTGCAGTTCAATCCCCAATCCCATCCCCTGGTAAACACCAATAGGCATCCTGTCACTAAAACTTAAGTTTTGTCCATTCTAGAATTTCATATAATAGAATCACATAGCATGTAGTCTTTTCTGTTTTTTTTCTTTTCATCAACCTAAGGCTTTTGAGATTCATCCATGTTGCTTCATGGACTGGTAGTTTGCTTCTTACAGTAGTATTGCACTGCACATATATAAAATCATTTGTTTATTCATTCACATGTAGACAGACATTTGAATTCTGATCTTTGGTTATGACAATTAAGGCTGTTATGAACCTCTGTGCACATGTCTTTATGTGGACATATGCTTTTATTTCTCTTGGCTAAATGCCTAGGAACAGAGTTGCTGAGTCATAGAAGGGCACATTTGACTTATTAGAAAATGCTAAATTATTTACCAAAGCATTTACTTCATTTTTATTTTCCAACCAACAAAGTACGAGAGCTTAAATTGTGCTATATGCTTGTCAACACTTGATATTGTCAGTCTTTAATTGTAGCCACTGCCAAGAAGAAACAGTGGAAACTAGTGCTTTAAGAATGCTAATCAATAGACAGATGGTGTATTACAGAATTGTACACTTGAAACCTATGTAATTTTACTAACCATTGTCATCCCAATAATGTAATTAAAAAAAAAGAATGCTAATCAACAGAAGCATGTCAGTCTGTAAGCATTTCACACCATGCAAGAAACCATTCAGGAAGTCCAATGAGAAATACTCAAATTCTATCCCAAGGCTTCATGAATGAACTGGAGATTTTATTTCTCTCTGTATGCAATTACAGCTAAATAACCCAAGAAAGATCACTTTATTTCCTCCACTCCAGCACCTTTATGAATTCCTGCAGAGAATATAGAACCCACTCTGAAAACAATAAGTCTTATGATCAGAGGCTTTTACCTCTCAGATTATAAATTCTGACAGACACTGGGGAAAAAATATTCACACAAAGAAACATTAGCAAAAGACATTGGATATATAATACACCTATGCTTACGTGCATATGTTGGCAAACTTTTAAAACTATGATATGTTTCAAGTTTTTTTATTATTTTTTAAAAGAACTTTCTGCTATTTAAAAAGCGGTTAAATATTACTTGCAGACATTGTCCTAATTTGGACAAATTTTGCCTGTTCCCAGCGGATAGCTGGTTTTCATCAGCCAAACCACAGGAGTTGAAAGGCTTGCCCCCCCCCCCCCAAAGCGTAGGTGGTTCACACTAATAGCAGGAAGGAAGCTGTCATTCCCGGGGCCTTGCTTTCACTTCACAGTCTCCTATGTGAGTTGAGCTACAAAGAGGTCATCCTGAGACTGAACAGGAGAAAAGGAGAAACTCAAAATCCAGCTGAGTCTTTTAATGAGGCTGCCGTTCCCTCTACCTGGAATGCTCTCTGCACCACCACCATCCCCTTTTCAGAACCAGCGGAGCAGCTCTGGGTTCTCCCAGCCAGGCCAGGTTCTCCTCACACATGCTTACATAGCACTCTGTTTTTCCTTGTTAACCTTTTCACAGTTAATGATTATGTTTTTTGGGGGTTTTTTTTAGTGAGTAACTTATTAATGTCTACTGCTTCTTCCCCACCCAAGGTAAGCTTCACGAGTTTCTTCTCATAACTGAACCCCCCAGGACCTAGGGTGATCAGCTAAAAAAGTACTTAATAAATGTTTGAGCAATTAACGAATTACTTAATTAAAACATTACCTTATCAGAGGTGGGACTGATATGCCTCTAAGCTTTCACATAAGTTAGAAAATAAAGGTGGCTGCCTCTTTCTCAATTTTAAGAAAACTCAAACTGCAAAAAAATTTGGCGTCCAAGTGGCCTGGCCTCCTCCTGCCCCAATTTTCATGAACGCATCTGCTTAAATATCAGATCTATTGTATCAACCTGTTCACTCAAATTCAAATCTATGAAAAGGATGAAGACTTTCAGAACCAAAGATTTTCCCCCATTAGAATGAACCAAAAGAGCAATTCTCATAGTATCAGACTTTAAACCCAAACGTGTCAATAATTTGTAAAGGAAATGCAGTTATCCACTAAGTCCCACATCCTCCTGTCCTACAGCAGGGCAACTGGTGATGCTGTTTCACTGAGATGAGGCAGTTACAGTCCCCGTATCACTCTTGCAGATCAGAAATAGGCCAACAGTGTATGCCTCAACTGCATACAAAACTGCCCTCTTTTTCAAGTGTGTAGTAGGCAAAACTCCAGGGGATTCTAGACCGTCCACCTCTTCTTCAACTACTCTCTTCAGTAAATCTCAATTTAACACTGAGAGCACACAGTAAATAAAATCAGAATCACTATGTGTCCATGCTCAGCCCATGTTCAGCTCAGCCCAAACACAAAACAAAATGTATTAAAACGCATTTCTTGTCATTATTGGTACAAACAAAAACTCCAGAAATTTAAGAACATGAAAATATTTTTAAAACCTGAATAACATTAACAAAATAATAGAAAGGTATTAGGAAAGGCTACTTCTGACTTTCACTTGGTCGTTAGATACACACGCATAAATTGAGTCTTTATTATACGCCAGGCACTGATGAGCATGCTAAAGGGATGCAAATGTCCTCTAATAATAACCAAATTTTATTAACCTAACCTTTAATTGGGATTAAGAAAGACCAATATGTCAAGGTCAATTCTCTCACACTCATTTAAACAAAAGCTTTCTTCTAACCATTGAAAAAGCATTCATTCTTACCAAAGGGCTATGTTGTCATTTCATTTTATAGTAAGATCCAGTATTATTATCTTTACATGTTCTTTCTGGGAAAAAGCTATGTCTACTTTGAAATAAATTCTAATAAACTTAAATGATCAGAGGCTTAATTGTTTTTAAGCTAAAAATGGGTCCAAAATAAAGTTTTATTCCCAAGCCACAACTGAAGGAAATAAAGAAAAGAAGAATTAAGGCAAACTTAATTCTTCCATTGCCTGGTTACAAGAAATAACAGAAATATTACAAATGCCCCAGGTGCTCAGATTAGCATCACCCAAAACTCCATGGAAAACTTATCCAAGCTTTATCTCAAGAAACTTGGTATGAATCCACAGCAAATCCCACAAATCTCCTACAATCACACACAGAAAGAGAAAAAAATAATCCAACAAAATTATAAGCATAATAGATACAGATGCCTCTCCCGGACACGGAACGGCTGTCAGGCAAAGCAGTGATCTGAGCTCAGTCTACTGCCTCCCATTCCATGTTGTGTCGATATTTATCTTGAGACTAACTATTATTGATTTTTGGCAACTGTTAAGAAAAAGAAATTAAATGAAACTCAGGCTGTTAGTAAGGACAATTACCTAAATAGCAGGAATTGTTCTAAAACAAAAACCCCAGAGAACAGCCCCCAAGGAGTATGGACACACAACTACATCTGCTAAACCCTTTATAGAAGCTCTTAATGAATCAGAAAATACATTAAAATTTAACTTCATTACCTTTCCCATATAAGGCAACCTCAAAAGTAGAGGTGCCATGAGTAAGGATCAGAGAAGACAACAGAAAAACAGAAAAGAGGGGAGAAGAGCAGACGTACACAAAATCCAGGTATATAAATCCTCCTGGATACCTCAGAATGAACTATTTTAAAATAGATGTTGTATTAATAGTGTTAATATCTGGTTTTTATTACCTGACAGGCAGATGTAAGTTAAGTATTCGCCTTGACCCCCAGTTGCCAAGAAAGGAATCTTTTTCTTTGTTCTCCTCTTGACTTGGACAGCTCCCAGCATCCTTTCATCAAGAGGTGCAAAAATTTCCTTGCTGATGGTAGATTTGGCACTCATTGTAGAATAAGCGAGGAGGGCACACGGTGAGTTTTCTAAAGAAGAATAAGAAAAGGCAAGTTAGAATTGACAATATTGTAAGGACCCATATAAGAATGAGCTATAAGTTGATTTGCAGGTGAAATAATTTTCAGTTTGTGGTTTAACCTTGCACTTGCTTGAAATGCATTACAGGATCACTAAAAGCAAGGTCTTGACATTTGTAATAATTATGAAAAAATACAAACAAAAAGAGAATGCTGATTTACTCACTGAAAATGTCAAATACAATGTGAGATGAGCAGCATGAAATGGGATCTAGAAAGTGTGTCAGTTTGTACACCAACTGCACATACCCGGTAGGACAATTAAGTTTGCGAACTCATCTTAGAAAAAGTGCTGCATACCTCATTGCTGAATATCACTAAGGTCACCTTCGAAGTACTCCCCTTTGGAAGCTATGCATCAACGCCAGTGCCTAGTCCACCCTTCAAAGCAGTTTTAGAGCTCTTTTTCTGGAATGGCATTCAGAGCTGTTGTCATATTACCCTTGCTGTCCTGAATGTCATCAAAATGTCTTCCTTTCAATATTTCCTTTATCTTTGGGTAAAGAAAGAAGTCACTGGGGGTCAGATCAGGTGAGTAGAGGGGGTGTTCCAAAACAGTTATTTGTTTCCTGGCTAAAAACTCCCTCACAGATAGTGCCGTGTGAGCTGGTGCATTGTCATGATGCAAGAGCCATGAATTGTTGGAGAAAAGTTCAGGTCGTCTAGCTTTTTCACGCAGCCTTTTCAGCACTTCCACATAGTAAACTTGGTTAACTGTTTGTCCAGTTGGTACAAATTCATAATGAATAATCCTTCTGATATCAAAAAAAGGTTAGCAACATTGTTGCAACAAGTTCGTGAACTTAGTTGTCAGACTGCGTTAAGTCTGACTGGCATGCAGTACCCACCCAATTCTTATCCTGTAAGGAATATGATTTCATATTTCCAGTTGAGAAGACTTTCCACTGTCCAACAATCCTTAAAGTCAAGAAGTCTTTATGCTCCTGCAAAATCTCCTTTAACTCGAATGTAAATCTATTTCCCTAATTCTATTAATAATGGAAATAAGTATATCATCTTCTACATAATAACTAGACATGCAACAGAAGACCATTAATTTAATCACTCTTCAGCTGCATTGGATCAGGCTAAGTAATTAATCCTTATTTATCAGCCTTTTTTAATGGGTCCTATTTTCCAGTGCTTCGCTGCATCTAGTTGCCATGATCTGCACCTTTGACAAAACTCCACATTTTCCTTCAGCCAAAGTGGACACAGAATTCTAAAAAAGTGTTCTACTAGTGCTAACTGTTTTGGAAATGTTACCCAGCAGTCCCCACATGCCATGCTCCCATGGTTAACTGGCAGCGTGTGCCCAATAATTAAGAAAATAAAGCACCATGTTGCTGACTCACAGTGAGTCCCCCTTCTTCTCCCCTCCTTGAAACTTAGACATATACAGGCCCTGTTTTATATTTAGGTTTCCAAGAGTTGTACTTCCCTAACAGTCTTAATTCGACTCATTTGTATCTATCATATTCAAGGTCAATCTGAATTTTAACCCTATTATCCAAAAAGCTTAACAGTAACTTGAGTAAATGTTTTCAATTTGTCATTCTCGTCCTCATCTACACCTTAATCAGTAACCAGCATTTGTTCAAGCATTTAATAAATCAGAACTAAAAGTGCAGAGAGGGCTTATGGATTGGTCATGCAGGTTATACAGAGTATTCAGAGATCCTGCACATGGATCAATAGTGCAGTTATATGTATACAATAATAGCAGGTCAAGGAGTTATCGGCCTGCCCTAATATTGAGCCAAGTGGTAAACACCTTCTAGGTGCCACCTCTATGCTCAGTAGCAGAGATACAAGAAATCATTAAGACAGGGTCCCTGCTCTCCAGAACTTCACTGCTGACTACATCAAAGGCTTCACTTAAATCCTAATGATTTATGATGGAAGGCCATGGCAACATCCTCCGCAGTGACAGATTCACCAAGGCTACCAACACAGCTGCCCACATGTACCTAATCCTCTGGTTAAAGAAATGTCTCCTAGTTTCCATTCTGTAATAGAACACGTTTTCTCAGTGGCACCAAGAATAAAGAAGAAATAGTGTTGCTTTTTATTATCTACCTATATCTCCACTATGTATTATAAATCTATACCCAGATTTATTTGTACTCTGATCATGGCATTTCATCACTGCCACAATGGTTCTTCATACTGGCTGAGAACAAAATGACAACCGTATATGGGGACCTGTTTTTCCATGTGCTGACCACTGAGTGATACCCTGTGATTTTCTGAAAGTTAGCAAACAGAATTTCTACCACCATGATTTACCCCATGACTTTCCTAGGCAGGTGTTATAATTGACAGGAATCTTTTTTTAAAGGAGAAAAAACATACACAAGTTCCTTGCTAGCTCCAAGCCTTCTCAAATGGGGACATGTGACAAAGAAAGCCAGCGGTAGTACAGTGGCTTCCAACATTCTATAAGCAATGTAGAAAGAGCCGTAATCCCAAACTCATTAGGCGCTCTCGGACCAGCACCTTCCCCACTGTGGCATGGCTTTTGACTTTCCATCTCGGATTCATATTTTTCCAAAACTGTGGTTAAAGAAATAGAAAGCTATCATTTTATTATGTAAAATATTTTAAAAAAAAGGGGGGGGGAGGTGGGACATATATGTTCTGTCAAATTCTTAGGAAATCCTGCACTTCTTTTGAAAAACTGGTAAGAGATAGAAATAACCTTTTATTGTTTTTTTTTATATTGATATTCAGTATCTAAGAACAAAAAAAAAAAAGGAAAAATAAAACCAGTAACTTCATTGAACTTGAGTTTAAATTTCAGTTCCAAAACTTAAAACCTATATGTAACTGGGTAAATCTCTTAAAATTCCAGACCCTTAGTTTACTGCCACATGGAGATACTTCACCTACTTCTGAGAACTGTTGAAAACATTAAATGAAACAATGCATGCAAATCACTTATTTCTACTGCCTGAAACATAATAAATGGTTAAAAATTGAAATTTTTATTAACTCTTCTACTATGATATGAAAAATAAAAGACCCTCTGAAGTTGTATAAAGTGATTAAATGTAGCTACTCGTACCAGAAAGTATTTGTAAAAGAGAAATTCTGCTTACCAAAGCCTTACTTTTTTCATTTGAGTATGAAACCCTCTAAACATGGATAAATGGTTTAATATATGGAAAACTCTTACTAAATGTTATAAGGGTGAAGAATTTATAGGCTCCACCCTTTGGAAACTCTGGAGTAGATTATCAGACTCATTTTTATGGGAAATTGTAAGAAGTTTTTGTTCGGTACAATGATACTGTGAATGAAAAAAGGCTACATAGCAGACCTGAAAAGCTCAGTGATGAAAAGTAACAACACAGAATGACCTGATCATAAATTCCTAACAGGGCAGGTCATGGTGGGTGGTCACACCCCAGGCATATAACTTCTTTAGTAAAAGGTTTATCTTTGCCTTAAGCCAGCCCTGCCCATTGTTCTTGTGCATCTAGGATAGTATACCTTTGACCTGCCAGGGTAATCATCTTTTCTAGACCTCCTAGGAGACACAACCACCCTCACAAGAGCACATGCACCAAACTGATTGTTATTTTGTTGCCTGCATTTGGTCTCTATTGTAAATGTTAAATGTTAACTATCCTATATCCATCAATATAAAAGAAGTATGTATCTTTCCATTTTTGCCTTTTGTCCAATCCCAGAGATTTCCATCCCCCCTTTGCTTTCTCCCACCTCCTTAATCCACCAACAATGAATTTCATGTAACCTTCCTTATGTTTTCCCTTTTGATTCTAAATGTATAAAAAGAATCATCCAACTACCATTCTCCAGAGCATTTTCTTAATCCATTGAAATCTTGCTCTGGGCATGTCCTCAGTTTGGCTCAAAATAAACTTATAAACGCATAAAATTTTTCTATAGGTTTGGCTGTTCTTTCATCAACAATACTAACAGGCCTGTGTGAAATCACGAATGTGTGTATGTTTTACTGCCACCCTGGAATGGCGAATGTACAGTGGATTAGACAGGAAAGACTCAGAAAGTAAAAGGAATACTATTGTAGATTCATGGCAATGATCTGTAAGAGTGTTCCCTAACCCTGACAGCACATCTAAATTCAGCCTGGAGAGCTTTTCAAAAATGCAGACTCTTTGGCTCACCCTTCATAGCTACCAAATCAGAGTCTTGGGATCTGTATTTAAACTACTCTCTAACTGGTTCTCCTGCAGCCACCCCTGATACCTAATTTAAAAGCCGATAGCCTAAAGTGGCATTGTGGGACGAAAAGGAACGTCTTCTCAGGAGAGAATACAGGAAGAGAATGGATAAAATTTTTTCTCCGTTCATCCAAACAGCTTTATCAGACTTTCTTCTTATTGTTGGTATATCAATGTCCAGCCCAAGGCTGAAACCCTAATATATGGAAACAAAATGAATACAATAGCAGTGATGAACAAATGGCCTTAGTTAACCTCAACCTACAGCACTCTAAAGGGTAGCAGGATGTGCCACCCCAAAATATACCACTATAGTATATTGATTACTTTGAGTTGAAGGCATCTGGAAAACAGCAAATGCAGAGGGAGACTTCCTCTGAACTCTCCTTATCTGCCTAAAGACAGGTCCTCCAAAAGAAACTCAGTTGTCATAAATCCCCTCTCCAGGAGTTTCATCAGCCAGAGACAACTGACTCTTGTCATAAGAGAGGAGCCTAGAAGTCGAACCACACCCAAACTTTGTCACAAACTATCATACCTCCTATCTATTCTTCTAATGGCCCATTCATCTTTTCTAAAAATCATTTCCTGTCCCCTAAGAGGCCTATATCCTCCCTCCCCTTTTCCTATTAAAATGGCACTTAATCCCAAACTCTAAGACACCTCATGAATTACTTATTTTTTCCCTGGCTATCTCCCATGTATACATGAGATATACTTGCTAATAAACTCCTGATTGTTTTCTTCTTGTTAATTTGTCTTTTATTATGAGTCTCAGGTAAGAACTCGGAAAGGTTGAGGGAAGACTATTGTTCCTCCCCTACAACCCATGAAAGTTTATTTTTCTCTCCCTGGCCCACAGCTTGTATAGGCTATAATTACAAAGCTTTCCCTTCCAAGAAACCAACCTACAATATGATTTGCAAGTCAAAGCAACCTTAAGTAGTAGCTGTAGAAACTAATTACAGTGAATTTTAATCTTTCTCAAGCCCTTTCAAGGATCTTCTCACTTTGACCCATCTAATCCATATCCACTTTTGTTAGTACTTGGCTGCTGTAGTGAGATGCCCCCCCCCCCCAAGTAACCAGGAAAGAAAATAATCCTTCAAAGAAGGAGTTGTAAACTCCTATGACTTCAGGGATTACACAGATGAAGTATATAAGTAAGCAGGTACATATAAAGATGTTTTCTATATTCCAACACTAACATTTTTGATTTCCAGTAGTTGAACTGACACGTCCTCTGCAGACAGGAGAATAGGAGGACTGGTAGGCACTCCAGCAAATTAAAACTGCAGATGCCATTTGGCTGGGCATTCATTATCACACAGATAGTTCTAAGGGGCGGGCATAACCTACAACCCTTAACTAATTCTCACCTGAGAAGCAAAAGCCTCTGCTGGTAAGACAGAGGTGCCACCTATTTAGCTTAATATTATTAGATAACTGATTCATCTGGCCTGATGAACTTCCCTGTTTGGATCCTAAGTTTAACACGCAATCTTCTGATTATATTTTGGCACTGGCTGTGCCAACACAAGCAATCTGGGCTGTATGACAATTACATTCAAATTGCCAATGAGTAACCAGAATCCCTGGCTTTAGACATAATCTTAAACTACTGAGACTCAACCCTGAGGCACATGTCCTCAAAACAAGCTGACATCAAGTTTAAGGAATTCTCCAAGGTTAACAGCAAACACGATATTACTCTGGAAGACTTTTGGGGAGAATCAGCTGGTCTTCCCTAGTGCATGGGAACTTTATTGAGGTGACCTCAAATAACTTAGAAATGAGAAATATGAGGTATGTTCTAAGACAGGACTTCTCTGCATTACCACTTTGTTTTTGAAATTCTACAAATACAGCTTCAACTACCTCCTTTAATCTGGTGACACCAATCATGCACCCAGTTCCTGATGCCTTACTGGCTTTAAATCCATATATTTTGCTGCTGGCTGAGCATTTTCATTAACAGTTAACCTAGACTCTGCCTTTTCTCTTAAACCCTCCAACCTCCACCCCCGCAAAAAAAACCAACACTAACCAATCACTAAGTCCCATGGTTTGATTTAATATTCTGGACTCCACCAATTCCTCTTCATTCTCACCTTCTCTGTGTTGGTTCAGATCCTCACCATCCCTGGAACGAATGATTTGGAGGCCTCCTAATGGGCTTCAGTACCACTCCCATCATGTTCACAATTGTCATTCTACACTGTCTAATGTAATAATATTCTAAAGGATAAATATGATTCAAGCTTAACTGCATATTATTGTTTCTTCTCCATGCTCAGGTCTTGACAGAGAAACACAATTACCTTGACAAGGAATAAGTCGATGCTGTATATGTTGATAAATAGAGAAATTTTAAATTGTTAAATGTTAAAATGTTAAATTTAATTCTCTTAAACTCTACAGTATATATACACTGAATGTTACAAGTCAGATGTTATTGCATGATCATTAAACCTAAAAATAATCTAAAAATTTTGCTCCAAAATCCAAAAACTTCACATGGTAATCAAAAAACATGCAATTTGTTATGCATGAAAATCTATTTTTTTTTCTGGTTTCATAGATTAAGGTCAATGAGATAATTTGAGGTCAATTTAGCTCATTTATAAAAATTTCCTCAAGTAAGGGTTACTGATTCTAAATATGCAAAATTTCTACTTCGGCAACTTTACTATTTGATAAAAGTCCTCAAGATGAAAACCTTTAGTTGCTCTACAGCATGTAAGCATTTGGAAAAATTAATAAATTAGACAAAAAAATTCAGCCCACCAGTCAATTCTTCCACATAGTTCAACACTCTTGATATGGGAGAGCCTCCCCACTATAGGAATTTTTTTCCTAGTTTCTTAGCTCCCTAGTTTCTGATCTTAATCACCTTTCAAATCAGCTTTTTAATCTTAAACAGAAGACTGTTCCTCTCCTGAATCATAGGAAGTCCCCTGCCCCCTGCTCTAGACCATTCCAGGCCCAGCTCCTAGGTGAACAATGCCACCTGAATGACAGAATTAACCAGAGGAAAAGACCACAGGCTCCATGAAGTTAAACAGAATTTCTATCACACAGCCACCCTGCACTGATGGCTTTGGGTCCTCCTTCTTGGGCCAACACTTTTAACTCTGTTTAACCAAAATCTATCTCTCCTCCTCTAGAGGCCGATGGGACACAAATGATGCCCCAGCAAGACTTCTAGTACATCCCATCCAAAGAGGTCAACATGGTCTTTCCGGGAGGATCCTGAGACCCCTTACCCTCATCTAAGATCAGATAGGGCGAGAGTTCCATGAATCCCTGACAGGTAGGGACAATGGCCACATTCAGCAGGCAGCAGATACAGAAGAAAAGACCTCCTGTACCTCAAATTCCCATAGAGATTTATGGGGATCACATCTCTCAAGGGAAAAAGGGGCAGGCAGTTAAAGATAGGAATGGGGTTCCCAAACATTCCTGCACAATCAACACAACCTATGGAAAGCAACAGCCCAGGAGACCTCTCCTCCATGCCCAAATCTTTCCCTTATCCACTATAACCATCAATGTCTATGAGGAAGCTAAAGAATACTAAAATACCTAACTTGATTAGATTGTCACTCACACATGCTCAGTAAAAGCTACAATGACCTTCACCTCACCTTAGCCTTATTATACCACCATAATATCATATATATGCTTGGAAGTTCATTAATATCATCATAACAGACTGAATTCTGGGGAGAAACATGCACAGTCTAAAAAGATGAGGTAATAGCCCCTTGTCAATCACAGGCGACAATCAAGTGGCCCCAGACCTAGGGAGGAGTAGCCCATTCTAAAAAGAAAGGCAACAAAACCACCAAGCTTTTGCTAGTCGAGGGCCCTTGAGCCATCCTCTTGTGCTCAGGCCCACTCCTATCTCTTTGGAGTGTACTTTCACTTCTAATAAACTGCTCTTTCACCACTGGATTTCTGTGTCTACTTCAATTCTTTGCTTGAGTCGTCAAGAACTGGACACCGCGCCGAGAAGGGCCTACTCTCTCTCCCCCTTCTCCAGTAACACTCTTAACTAAAAATTCTTGGGCCAGCCGAGTGGCTCAATTGGTTAAGGAGCGCGTACTCTGAGCAACAGGGTCACTGGTTCGATTCCCACATGGGCCAGTGAGCTGTGTCCGAGCTGAGCTGCTGCTGAGCTGCCAACAGGTGGCAGGATGGCTCAGCTGGTGAGAGCACGTGCTCCTAATAACAAGGTTGCCTGTTCGACTCCCGCATGGGATGGTGGCTACGCCCACCCGCAACTAAGATTGAACACGGCACCTTGAGCTGAGTGCCCACAAATTGCCATCAGGCGGCTAGATAGTGACTGGACTTGGAGCTGAGCTAGCCCTCCACAACTAAGATTGAAGGACAACAACTTGGCTGTTGCTCTTCCCCAATTCCCCAATAAAATCTTTAAAAAAAAATTCTTATTAGCAAAATCTAAAAAGGAAGTCTGATATGCCACTAGAATAGATAGATAACTTTAATCTGGTGATAACATGCAAAGTTGAAAAGTGCAATCACTACAAAGTCGTCATTCTTTGTGGAAGAAACAATAAGGGCTATGGGATGGGCTTCCCATGGTGTGAAACCAGAGGGAATGTCAGACCACCAACCCATATTTAAGGCTTCACAAGATTTACAAAGATCCAGACTAAATAAATACCAAAAGCAAAATAAAACAAAACAAATCCTCTAGAAGTATTCTGGAAGAAGTCAGAAACTTCCAGACAGGAAAATAAAATTTTAAGTATATGAATAAAGGCTAAAAATATTATCTAATCTGCTAATAAAATGGAAATGGACAAATACTGTAAAGGAGGGATTCCAAACAAAGATGTCCATCATCATCAACTGGAGTGCCCAGCTCCTGCTCAGAGAAATTCAGGGGATCTGGGGGACAGGGTCTAGACTTGTTTTCTTGATGATCACTTTGGTTTATTCTGCTGTACAACTAGGTTCAGAACAATTGTCATTGGGGTTCCCCCCTGTATTTAATGAACTATTTATAAAATAAATAAGCTCTGTAAACATTTTTTTGAGAGTACATGGCAGGTACTCTGTAAAGCCTCAGTAATGAGTCACAGGTTTATATAGCATTGCATGACTTATAAAGTACCTCCACACTCAATCCCAAGTGTGCAATCAACATAGCCACTAAATGCATTTTCCAAAGTTTACTTTAAAATTGTAAATCAGCATCATTAGGTTTGTGTTTCCATGAATAGTATGCTATGCCATTTTTAACCCAACCCTGTTGATCTAGGGATTATGAGGAAATTATCATTTCTTTTGCACAGAGATTAATACTATTTGAGTTGGAACCCTTTGAACCAGCAACTCTACTACTATAAAAAATGTTGTGAGTATGCATGCCTGCGTGTATTAAAAATGCATGCTTACCTCAGATTCATTTTTAAGAGCAAAACATTATAAACCACCTGAATATCCATCAATATCCAATCTTCATTGGTCAAATACAACCTTGGAATGGAATATTACACAGCCTTTAAAAATTACAGCATAGATCTATAGGTATTGACTTGGAAAAATGACCATGACATAATACAGAGTGAAAATAGAAGGTTACAAAACATAAAAAGAGCTCACAAATGTAAAATCATATGTGTGTATTTATATGTATAACAAGATGTCTAGGAAAAGTTTGCCAAAATGTTAATATGAGTGTCTCTGGATTTTGAAACAGGAAAATAGGTCAGAGATTTTGCAGGGCAATATTCTTATTCCATCATAAAACTGACTAGAGGACTCCTTAAAACATTTTGTTTTTGAGGTCCACTTTTTCTCCCCAGACCGGAAGACATATCAAAAGATATTTTATTGCGATCCAATGATCAGTTTGTCCCTCTCTCTCCTTTTAACTCCACTCTAGGCATGGTGTTGGGAATCCCAAAGGTGAAACTGGATAAATTCCCACCTTTAAAGCGTTGTGACAAAGTAGAACAAGTGCTGCGAACGATTACAATAAGGCCTAGACAGCATTTTTGTGAGGCGAAAATGGCACCTTTCCGCTGAGCAAATGTAGCTCCATGCCAGGGCCCACAGCCTGGAGAACAGAACACCAGCAAAACGTTAGCGTACCCTTGTTCCCTTGGACACATACCTTCAAAGTAGTACAGAAACAGCACAACTATACACAGCAGACCCTGGTCATGGCTTACATACATTTTGAAATGTATAAAAACCTAAAATATAGTTTAACTCTGTAAGGAAGGAGAGGAGGGCGCTCCTTTCCACCATCAGGATACCAAATACTATGAGACTTGGTTGGCTTTCTTTCCTGGTCTATACTAACCCTCTTTATGTAGGAGGCATTGTGTTCACAGGATCCTTCCTCCAAGCCAGTGACTCACATCTGTTTCAGCTATAAATCTACACTATTTTCAGGCTGGCCGAGTGGCTCAGTTGGTTAAGAGCTTACTCAACTCAAGAGTGCGAGCTCTGAGCAACGGGGTTGCCAGTTCAATTCCCGGCATGAACTGAGCTGCCGCTGAACTGCCAACAGGTGGCAGGATGTCTCAGCTAAAAAAAATTAAATAAAAATATAAATAAATCTACACTATTTTCATCTCTTCTTTCCTTGTTTATATGTTCAGTAAGCACCTTTTTCTCACAGGTTTAATATCCCAAGAACAAACCCTGCTCTAGTCCCAGACCACAAGAACTGTGTTCACACAAGTTTATTTAATAGTGGGTGAACATTTTTTTAAACTTCTTGTCAATCACTAAATCCTAACTTTAACAAATGGTACAACAGAGCCAAAAAATAACACCACCACCAACAACAATAAAAAATGCTGCTGGGAATTTGGAGGATTTGTTAAGGTGAGATGGAGATTTCATAAGCATCACTCATTCTGAGTGATTCATTCTATAACAGAAGCTTCACATTCGCAAGTTTAAATTCCAAGGACCAGTTGCGTGGGTCCCACAGCACCCACATACCATAGGTCCTACAGTAATGGACAGACATACAGTACCAAAGGGAAGGGCAGGTTAGGATGCACTCACTGGATTATGACAGGATTATGAATCCAAAATGTGAGGCAGGCCTTATGAAATGAATTTAACCATATCAAAGAAAGAAAGGGCTGGAATATAAAAACAAACCAAAAGGAGCTGGAATTGTTGGCATCTCCCAAGTTTTGAGTACGTCATTGTGGTATCTAACAGCTAGTTGGCAAACTGAGAAAACAAGATACTGGCCTGAGAGCTTTGTTCATCGCAGATAACACTGGCAATAGATACATCTATTCTGGCCAAATATAAATAAAGCCACATGAGGACTGATGGCATGAAAATAAATGTTTTCGTTATATGCTATGTTTTGTGCTGGTTGCTGAATTAGTGTGTTTCCTTTACTTACACTGAAGGTAGAAGAGAAGGGAAAATACTAAACCCATACATGAAAGGAAGTGGAAGACCTAGGCAGTAGTTAGGTGTTTTCCTTAGAGGAGGGGCTTGATTTATTCAGAAGTTATAAATTAAAAAAAAACAAAACAACAAAGACCAACACATCAACCATTAAAAACAAAGAAACAAATAAATGAGAAACCTTCCAGCAACCATAAGATGAGACTTTTATATTGGATATTTGTTGGCTCAAATCTTAGGCAAATTATAAGTTCTCTGGATTCAGCTATTTCTGTTTTAGAATAGACCTGGAAAATAACACTAAAAAGATAATAAGCCTTTAAAAAGATCCTCCAAGGTTTAAGCGTATGAAGCCTATAAAAACCAAAAAAAAAAAAAGACAAAACCTAAAATATAGTTGAAACAATTTACATATTTTCTAAAAGCCTAAAAATCAGAGCAAAATTTCTTAAAATACTCTCTAAGTCTAACATCATTTTTTAAAAAAGATTTTATTGGGGAATTGGGGAAGGGGACCAGCCAAGTTGTTGTTCTTCAATCTTCGTTGTGGTGGGGGCCAGTTGCCATCTGGCTGCCTGTTGGCAGCTTGTGGCCTCTAAGCACAAGGTGCTGTGTTCAATCCTAGTTGTGGGTGGGCGTACCCATCACCCCATGCAGGAGTTGAACCAGCAACCTTGTTCTTAAGAGCGCATGCTCTATCCACTGAGCCATCTGGGTGGCAGCTCAGCTCAAGGTGCCCAGTTCAGTCTTAGTAGTGGGTGTGTGTAGCCCACCATCAAACAGGCAATCTTGTTGTTACACCAGCTAAGCCATCCTGCCACCTGTTGGCAGCTCAGCAACAGCTCAGCTCGGGCACAGTATCACTGGCCCATGTGGGAATCAAACCAGCGGCCGTGTTGCTCAGCGCTTGTACTCTTAAGCCAACTCTTAACCAACTGAGCCTCTCAGCTGGCCCCCAACATGATTTTTAAAACAATATTTCCTTCTTGAGTTCCTGATTTGGAGAATATCATTACTTTATAATTTCTTGAGAGAGCTTCAGTGAATTTTCTGTAACTGATAGTTTACCAGTGTCAACTCTGACATGAAGTCTTTCACAGCAACAAGGGGCACAGAAGAAATGTGACCCATTTCACACGTATTTACCATGTCAATTTAAAAAGTAAGGCACTTCAATCTCAAGTTCACAATTGAGATGTTCAATAAGGCCAATCAATTTTTCTGTCTTATAAGGATCTGGCCAAGGATTGTAGTTTCAACTTTAATTAGTCTTCCCAATGGTCAACTTCATGATTTTGTGCCTGTGCAGTATAAATCTGAACGGTGCTGAAAAGATTCCTGGTCAGCCTCCAAAAGCTTTCCCCAGTAGCTGCCTCAGATTCCAACACGAGATGCATACAGTGAGATATGGGGCTTTGGTATCTGAAAATTCCCATTAATATGTTTCTACCTGAGAGGAAGGGCTGAGATTCAGTTTTACAGATAGGGAAACTAAGGTTCAGAGTAGTTAAGTAAGTTTCTCTAGATCACACAGATTTTAAAGGGCAAACATAGGTATTTGAACCTAGAAAGCGTGATTCTAGAAGTCTATGCCCCTCCTCACTAGCTCAGTGAAAGAAATGAGAAAGGTCGGGAAAGGTGAGGAAGAAATGCATTCCAGTAAACCAAGACAAATTACTGCTTCAATTTTGTCTCTGATCAGCCTTGCTTTCTGGTGGACAAGATATCATTATCATTCCTGACCTGCAGCTACAAAGATAACGAATCAGGCTGTAGTATGAAATCGTTCTTTCTAGGTATCTGTTCATCTCGCGTGTGCAGGTCATGCTGTGCAGCTGGCACAGAGGATCATGTAGTCTAGTTAGAATAGAGCTTGTTAGGGTTCTACAAATAAAAAACTGGGGAGCGGAGACTCCGTTAGCAGAGAGAATCTACAATGGATCTCTTTGCCCGTAAACAGGACAATGCCTGCAGAAGCCTCATCGCAGCTGTTCGCCACCCTCCTTTGGAGACCAGCAGTTTACAACAGGAGTCAACTCCAGGAGCATCTTGGATGGCTGCCACCAGGCAGTTTTATGAACCTTGCAGGCTATTTTCCAAACCGGAAATGGCTTCAATATAAAAGGCACGCATTTCAAAGGTTTCTGCTGGTTCTCAAGGGAAACTCCTTTTTCCACTTCCTTTGCTGTATTACCCCCCTCTGGCATCTCAAAAATACAACTTGGACCCGCCTGTTACCTCCTCCCTCTCACTCTTTCTGCGCCTTCTATCTTTGCTGCCAGGGCTTCAAGGAACCTTAATGGCTTCCCTAACAGTAATGCTCCGGACTTCATGAATTTAAAAGGCTTGGCAAGGGGAATGCCATCCACTTGACTTTACTGAGAAGGATCTCAGAAAGGCCTTCCAAATGAGCCAATTGACAACCATTCCTTCACACTTTTGGGGCCCTACCGGCCAGCAGCTTACACTTCCATTGAAAGGCGTGGGTAAGCTAGAATATTGGCATTCATAGGCTTAAAAATTTAATAGCTGTAAGTGATCTTAGTGGCTGGCTATCTCATCCAATTCTCTCCCTTCAATCATAAGCACACTGAAGTCCAGAGGATAATTCCTGAATCATACCACTAAAGAGCAGCAAGGTCAAGGTTAGCACCAGCCATTACTCTCCACTTTGCCAAATGCTCTTTCAAGTAACAGTGATTACAGGAGTCCCAAGTGCATGGAAGGTGAGGGCAGGTGGCATGCCAGGAGGAAAGGGGAAAGAGAGAAAACATAACTGGGAGCTCTTCTCAGATTCATTGTTTTTCTTATGAATTGGCATGAAATTAAGTGTTGGACTAGAATACTTCTAGCCCATAGATTTCTAAACTTTTGGCTATCACCTTTTATTCCCTTCAATTTTCACAGTTTATATTTTTCTCTTTTGGCTGTTGAGGCCAAAAGCAACGATGGCCTACCCAAGTGGAGCAGCCTGAACCCGTCCAAGAAGTACAGAATAGCTTTGGCCAAGTCCCGAGCCACAGGGCTCTGTGCTGGCCCCAAAGAATGGGAGTCCTCTTACAGTCTCAGTTCGCTGAGCTATTGGAAGGAGAACACACTGGGGGCAAAGTCATGTGTCCATGATCAGTCTGGGAATTAATGCTCCAGCACTGGTGCTCTGCAGAAAGCCCACAATAACCATGACAGGAACTTGGTTCAGCTGCTGTAAGGGTTTCTCAGTACCTATTCCAGGCCCGGGGAAACCTATTCCAGGGTAGAAAAACAGGAATCTGTCAAGCCCCGTTCTTGTCTTTGGAACTGCACTCTTCAGCCTCAACACAAAAACACCACCAGGTGCTTGCAATCTGTAATCAGTGCTCTATGAAAATACTCTCAGAAATGCTGAAATTATTCTGATTTCCACACGCAGCTGTACAAGGTCCTGTTGGGTAACTGAAAGAGTCCAGGTTCACTTGAGACTCTCAGAAGCAACAAACTAGAACACTTGGATTAGGACCCAGCATCCAATCCACGGTGAAATCTCCATGAGCGAGAGATGAGTGGGTAGGCAGGCATCCCAGTTCTATGTATTGGGAAGCCACACATGAGCCTACAAATCCAGGTCAGACTCAAGGTCCATATGCAAATGCACACTCTGCTCCATTCAATCAGTCCTTCCGTCATTCAATGTCAACCCTTTTGTTTTAAAGATTTTTATTGAGGAATTGGGGGATGGGAACAGCACTGGGGAATTGGGGTAAGGAGAACAGACAAGTTGCTGTTTTGTTCTTCAGTCTAGTTGTGGAAGACGTTGCTTCACTGGCCCAAGTTGGCACCATCATTGCGCTCTTCCCGGGCCAGGCAGATCAGTCGCCGGCTGCTGGACAGACACTCACTGCGGCTGCTGGCTGCTCACGCTGGCTGCTGGCTACACACGGTATCCCATGGCAACCCACTGCAGCAGGGGCTGCAGGCTACTGCTTCGCCAGTGACTCAAGGCAGTCCAGCTCCAGGTTGAGCTGTTGTTCAGCATCTTAGGTGTAGAGGGCAGTGTCACTGGCCCTCATATGTGGGATCCGAACTGGGGCCCTCTGGCATCCCAAGCCAGCTCTTAACCAACGCGCCACTTGGCCGGCCTGTCAACCCCTTTTTAATCAGCATGTTCCAGAAAATAACTAACTTCTGACCTAACTAGCTATGCAGTGTTTGATAGGGGAAAAAAAATCTATCAATTGAATATGACTCTATTACTCACTCACGTTAACACTAGTACAAATTTATGGTACTATGCATTAACAAATTACAGAGATGTTCAAGCACATGTGATCAGGCTCACCATCCAGAATCTGGGCCAAGGCACCGTGGTCACTTCCCCCTGCCCCAATCTTACAGATGTGGATGGAGAAAAGAAGGCTAGGCTTGTCATCAGGTGATCTAAGTATGAGCCCTGCCTTTGCCGGCACTTGATGAATAATTTTGGGTGAAATTCTACATTTCTGAGAGCCGTCTCTTCATCTTGAAAAATGGGACAGTGCCACCCACTTCATAAGACTTGTGAAGGAAGAAGGAGGAGACTATGAAAATCAGCTCCTTGGGTCATCCTGTTCCCTCTGGGATGCCCTGGTCCATGAAAGACAGACAGGTATGTAACTTGTCAGCTTACATCTGCAAAAGTATATGTACTTCACAGCGTATTTTCCAGAGCTTTCCTCAAGGGTCATCCTGTTTCATCTTCCCAACTTGTGAGGGAGGGGTCATCATCTTCCCTTGACAGGTGAAGAGAATGAGGCTCAGAGATGGGACGCACCTTGGTGAGGCCACTGTACTTAGCCAGGACTGAGATGGGCATTTCCTCCTGCAGTCCTGTCCTGTTTCCATTGCACTCCTCTGCCTTACCATATGGAACTGACAGCTTAAGCAGGAAAATAATGACAGAGCCAATTTAAGTCTGCTCCACTGTGGATGAAGTGTTGTTACCAAAGGAGATGCAGACTTGTGAAGACATTTATAAAAGGCAAGGGCGAGACAAGAAAAAGTAAATGATTAGATAAAAGGAACACACAAAGAACAGAGCAGAGCTGAGCTGAGACACAGGCTGGGCCATTCAATATGGAACACTGTCTTAGACACTGAGGAACAAGGTCAACGCAGTCCTTTCCCTTGTAGAACTTACATTCTAGTGGAGAAAAACAATCAACAAGTAGGTAAATCTGCGCAGCAGTTCAAATTCCATATAGACAGGTCCTGTGGGTTCAGCAATTAAACAAAGGCATAAATAACAGTCACTATCATTCACCACTAACTGTCAGATAACAGAATCAAATAATGTGGAGTCAAAGCTCTCCAAGCCTTCTAAGGGAACATTCATCTGGATTTGATGACTTTCTGCTCTAGCACATATTGTTCTTTACGACCAGAGGTAACAAAGAAATTTCATCTAGGGACAGGCCCTTCATTCAACACACAGTTACTGAATAATTACTATGACCTGTTCAAGGGATGGAGATTACAGGCAAAGTAGAAATATATTCAAGGAATAAAAAGAGTCCAGTTGAGGAGAAAGACAAGAAGAGACTGAAGGAGGGAGCTGGGTGGCTGCCCCACAGCAGCAGAAGAGGCAGATACTTCAATCCTTCAGAGGTTGGTGATCAGGAGATACTTTGCTAAGCCTATCCTTGAAATGTAATTAAAGAATTTAATTAGGTCTGCCTGCACAAATTACACCGGGAGATCCACGGCCATGGAAAGCCACGGAAGCTGAGTGAGTGGCCTAGAACATACACATTGGCTCCATCCGGGATCCATGCAAGGTGCCCAGGACTGTGTCAGCTCCCTAAGGGGCGTGCAGGGGACTCTGTGGGGACACATTTCTGTACAGAACCCACACACTTTCAGAACAGCAAGAAGAAACTCTGGGTACATGTGTAGGAAAAAAAAGAAAGAGATGCTCATAGAGAAGCTGCTGTAGAAAGAAGATGTCTGAGACAAACATAAACACCTCAAATGTCTATTTGGTACCAAATATTATTGGGGGATGAGGTGGATAAGATGAAAGAAAACTACTTTTAAAATGTTCATCCCCACCTATTCCTAAAGTGGGAATAGATAGATCTGAGGTCACAAATGGATAGTTTGCAAGAATAAGTTTTCTTGGCCCATGAACATTTAAAATATGTATATATTTTAAGTAAAATAGATTTCCAGTTGCTCTTGAAAAAAAAAGACCTGGGAATACCAAGTCTGCACGTGCCCCTCCTCCCCGCCATCACCATCTCTACCATCCGTCAGTCCCCAAATTCATCAGATCCCATCACTCCCTATTTTATTGCCCAAACTGAGTCTTAAAATCAATTGTCCATCATCATCCAAGTTGCCCTGTTTTTCTTGTATCTGGCCTTTCCATTAATTTATTTCTGTCTGGTTATTGAGTATGAATAAGCTGGTATAGATACCAAATTAATCAGCATGCCTGGGAAAGTTGTAAGAATGTATAAGAAAGAAAGAGAACAGCAGAGATTAAGAAATCATTACAAAAAGTTTGGGAAATTAAACCAAGGGCATTAAAAAAAAAGCCAAATGTTTGCATCACATAGTCATCTTAGAAGCTTATAAACACTTTATATTCTCAATTCCAACAAGCCAACTGCTCTGAGAAAGTGCCACCAAACAGGCTCTGGAGACAAAAATACAAATAAGGTGAAATGTGGACGTTGGGGACTCCGGCAGTCTCATCATACATAGCCAACTGCTAAAGCTTTCTGGAGGACACTTCAGTTATATATATCAAAAGTTCTGGAAATATTCACAACAGCAATTCTGTCCCAACCATTTATCCTAAAAAAGTCAAACAAGTGAGTCTAAAGATGCATACTCAAAGATGGCCATCTACTCGAATGGTATTCTTAAAACACCAGCATGATAGTCTTGTTTCACTGATATCCTATTTAATCTCTCTATATAACCTTAAAGAGTCAGTGTTCCGCAGAAATTTGAAGGCCAAAACCTTACCTATTCATGTTTTCATCCTTCCAACCAGACATTTCATTGAGTATCTACGATGTTCCAAGTCTGTGCTAGAACTCAAGACAGTCACTACATATGAAGAGGTAGGCAGGGTGGGCATGGTCAGGAGACCGTGCTGGAAAGAGCTTTGAATCCGCAAGGGGGCTGTCAATAACCACTGCTCTCTTAAGGACCACTGGCTTCATACGAAGAGTTTAAACATATAAGATCTGCATTTTATTTTTTAAAAGAACTTTTAAATCTAGCTTTTCTCTCATTGCCTATGCAGTAAACTTTGTAGATTTCTGTGTTCATCTCAAAAGTAACTGGAGAAGGAAAAAATTATGCAATGCAAAGAATCATTCCCAGGACAATCACCATCTGTTTTACTCCTATGTGTACCTAATATTACATATCATTACATAATTGGTCTGTTAATTCTGTGTGTGTGTGTGTGTGTGTGTGTGTGCGTGTGTGTGTGTGTTTCCTTTAACACAGAAATACCCCTATGGTTTTCGATAGTTGCATCAATGTGATGGTTAATGGAGTGGCTTCTCAATGGGTAAGCCCAACTTGACCAACAAAAGCTGGGAAACCCTATAGAGAAAGAGGGCAGGGCTGAGAATCAGGAATGTTTACTTGCGAAATTAGACTAGATAAATAATATATGTTTTTTAAAAAAGGAGGTCCAAGATGGCCACATAGGAGGACAATGAACTGGCCCCTTCCCATTAGTCAACTCAAATATACATATATATGAAGAGCAATTCCTCCTGCAAGACAACTGAGGGTTGAATGAACAGCTTCTGATCAACAAACAAGAGAAAGAGATTGAATAGAGAAGGCTGGGAAACTGCAGGAGCCCTCTGGGAGCTGTAGGAACTCTCCATGGTGGAGGAGCCAGTGAGCGCCATTGATTATGACCCCTTGTACCTCCACAGGGTGGGTGGATGGGAGCGCCGCTCAGGTGCTTTGGCCTATCTGCAATACCATCGCAGAGCATTGCCAGGTATATCACCCGGAGCCTTTTGCCTCTGAACAAAGGGAGCAAAGAGGAACAACAGGCATCACCACAGGCACCTGGCTTCCCTGCTGAGCATGCAGCTCCAGCCAGTTGGCCCACCTACCATGAGCACCTGCCCAGCTCCAACCAGCTTCTCAAAACTACCTGGCACATAAAAATCTACCCAGAAGTCATTTCTACACAAGACCGCTTTATCTACAACAAACAAGAAAGGCTATATAGAGAAGGCTGCGAAGCACGGGAGCTCTCTGGAGACTGTGGAAATTCTCTAGGGTTGGAGGTACCGGTGAGCACCATTGTTTACGTCCCCCTCCATCTTCCTAGGGTGGGTGTGGGCTCTGGCCTACAAGCAAGGTTGCTGCAGCGTGTTCCCGGGCACACTGTCTGAGCCCATTTTGGCCCCAAACAAAGGAGCAAGCAGAATCAACAGGGCATCACTACATGCACCTGGCCTCCCAACCTAGAGCTACTCTGGCTGGGTAGGCCAGTGTCCCGAACACCTGGGGCACCTTGCCTTGCCAAAACCACCTGGTACACAGAGCCTACACAGAGACTGCTTCTATTATACATAAAGCCGCTTTTCCAAGACTGAGGGAAATAGCTATTTTATCTAATTCAGATAAACAAACACAGAAAGTCAAACAAATGAAAAAACAGAAGGCTACTCTCAAACGAAGGGACAAGAAAAATCCCCGGAGAAAAACCCTAAGGAAAGGGAGTAAGTAATTTGCCTGATAAAGAATTCAAGGAAATGGTCATAAGGACGTCTGCCAAACTTGAGAGTGGAATACAGGAACTTAGAGGAACTTCAACAAAGAGTTAGAAAGTATAATAAAGAACCAATCAGACCTGAAGAATGCAATAACTCAAATGAAAAAATACATTAGAAAAAATCAATAGCAGATTAGCTAGTACAGGGTATATTGCTGAGTGAACTATTTCAGACCGCGAAAAACAGATGCAATGTGATTTTGCTTATATATGGGCCCTAAAGAACAAAATACACAAACAAAACAGAAACAAAATAAATAAATAAATAAATAAATAAGCAAACAAAAAAAGACATGAGCCATTTATACATTGTTTATAAGAGACTCATTTCAAATTAAAAGACACATACAGACTGAAAGTAAAGTGACAGAAAAATATAGTCTATGCAAATAGAAACAAAAAGAAAGCTGGGGGAGCAATACTCATATCAAACAAAACAGACTTTTATAAAAATGTGAAAAAACAGCTGAAACTAATTCTAAAAAATGTGTATTTCACAATAAAAAATAATTTTAAAAAAAGAACAAAACTGATACTTGAAAAAAAATGTAAAAAAAGGCAAACAAGATTGTCTTTTTTATAATTATAATTACATAATTAAAAAGCAGTCAATCCAAGAAAGGGATATAACAATTGTAAATATCTATGCATCCAACATAGCAGCACCTAACTATATAAAGCAATTATTAATGGACATAAAAGGAGATATCCACAGTAATACAATAATAGGGGATTTTAACCCCACTCACACCAATGGAGAGCATCCACACAGAAAATTAATAAAGAAACAATGGCTTTAACCCTCACATTAGACTATATCAACTTAATAGACAGTTTTAGAACATTTCACCCCAAAGGTATAAAATACATTTTTTTTTCAAGTGCACATGGAACATTCTCCAGGATAGATCACATATTAGGCCACAAAACAAGCCTCAATAAATTCAAGAAGATTGAAATCATATCAGGCATCTTTTCTGAGCACAACGGCATAAAACTAAAAATCAAGTACAGGAAAAAAACATAAATATACGGAGACTAAACAACATGCTACTAAACAACTAACAGATCAAACAGGAAATAAAAAACTATCTTGAAACTAATGAAAATGAAAACACAACTTTTCAAAATTTATGGAAACAAAAAAAGCAGTTCTAAGAAGTTCATACGATTGCAGGTTTAAGAAACAAGAAAAATCCCAAATACACAATCTAATTTTACACCTAACAAAACTAGAAAAAGAACAAACAAAACCCAAAATACACAAAAGGAACTAGTTAAGAACAGCACAGAAATAAATAAAATAGAAATTTAAAAACAATAGAAAAGACCAATAACATTCCAAGAGCTGGTTCTTGGAAAAGATGAACAAAATTTACAAACCTTTAGCTAAACTCATTAAGAAAAAAAGAGAGTCCAAATAAATAAAGTCATAAATGAAAGTTAAAACTGATACCACAGAAATACAAAGAATCATTAAAGAATACAATGAACAATTATATACCAACAAATTCGACAATCTAGAAGAAATGAATTACATTCTAGAAGTATATAAACTTCCAACAGTGAAGCAAAAAGAAATAGAAAATCTAAACAGATCCATTACTAGCAATGAAATTGAAGCAGTAATTTAAAAACTCCTGACAAATAAAACTTTAAGACCAGATGGCTTCACAGGTGGATTCTACCAAAAATTCAAAGAAAAATTAATACCTATCCTTATTAAACTATTTTTAAAAATTGAAGAGGAAAGAATGTTTCCAAACTTATCCTAAGAAGCCAGCATTACCCTGATATCAAAACCAAACAAAGACATTACAAAAAAAGAAATTTACAGGCCAATATCCTTGATGAACATAGATGCAAAAATTCTCAGCAAAATATTAGCAAACCAGATTCAACAATACATTAAAAGGATTATATACGATAACCAAGTGGGATTCATCCCAGAGATACAAAGATGGTTTAACATCTATAAATCAATCAACATGATACATCACATTAACAAAATAAAGGAAAAACCATATGATCATCTTATTAAGTGCAGAAAAAGCATTTGACAAAATTCAACATTCTTTTATGATAAAATCTCTCACAAAAATGGGTATAGAAGAAACATATCTCAACATAGAAAGGCTATATATGACAAATTCACAGCTAATTTCATAATTAATGATGAAAAGCTGAAAGCTTTTCCTCTATGGTCAGGAACAATACAAGGATGCCCACTATCACCACTTCTATTCAATATAATATTGGAAGTCATAGCCACAGAAATTAGAAAGGAAAAAAAAAATAAAAGGCATCCAAATTGGAAAGGAAGAAGTAAAACTCTTATTATCTGCAGATGACGTGATCCTATATATAGAAAACTCTAAAGACTCCACCAAAAAATTATTAGAACTAATAAATGAATTCAGTAAAATTGCATAATACAGAATCAACATGCAGAAATTTGTTTTATTATAGACATCAATAACAATCAGAAGGAGAAATTAAGAAAACAATCTAATTTGCAATTGTATTATAAAACATAAAATACCTAGGAATAAATTTAACTAAAAAGATGAAAGACCTGTACACTGAAAACTATAAAACATTGAAGAAGATACAAATAAATAAAAGGATATACCTTGCTCATAGATTGGAAGGATTAATATCGTTAAAATGTCCTTACACCTAAGGCAATATACAGAATCAATACAATCCCTATTAAAATACCAATGTCATTCTCTCAGAATTAGAACTAATCCTAAAATTTATATGGAACCACAAAAGATCCTGAATAGCCAAAGAAATCTTGAGAAAGAATAAAGTGGGAGGTATCACGCTCCTTGATATCAAACTATACTGCAAAGCTACAATAATCAAAATAGTAATGGTACTAGCATAAACACACACATATATATCATATATATCAATGGAATAGAGAGCCCAGAAATAAATCCTTATTTATATGTTCCATTAATCTATGACAAAGGAAGCGAGGATATACAGCAGGGTAACAAAAGTGTCTTCAATATGTGATGTTGGGAAAACTGGACAAATACACACAAAAAAATGAAATTGGACCACTTTCTTATACCATTACACAAAAATAAATTCATAATAGATTAAAGACTTAAAAGTAACACCTGAAACCATAAAACTTCTAGAAGAAAACATAGCTAGTAAACTCTCTGACATTGTATCTTTTTGGATCTGTGTCCTTGGGTAAGGGCAACAAAAGAAAAATAAACAAATGGGACTACATCAAACTAAAGAGTTTTTGCACAGCGAAGGAAACCATCAACAAAACGAAAAGACAAACTACTGAATGGGAGAAAATATTTGCAAGTGATACATCCAATAAGGAGTTAATATTCAAAATATATAAGGAACTCATACAACTTAACATCAAAATTTAAAAAAATAATCCAATTAAAAAACAGGCAGAGGACCTAAATAAACATTTCTCTAAAGAGGACATACGAATGGCCAACGGACATGAAAAAATGCTCAACATCACTAATCATGAGGAAATACAAATTATAACCACAATGACATATTAACCCACACCTGTCAGAATAGCTAGTATCAAAAAAATCAACACGTAAGTGCTGGTGAGAATGTGGAGAAAAGCGAGCCCTCATACATTGTTGGTGGGACTGTAAATTAGTACAGCCACTATGGAAAGTAGTATGAAGATTCCTCAAAAAATTAAATGAAGCTGCCATGTGATCCAGCAACTCCACTTCTGGCTATTTATCTGAAGAAAACAAATTTGAAAAGGTATATGCACCCCTATGTTTATTGCAACATTACTAGTAATAGCCAAAATATAGGCAGCCTAGATGTCCAGCAGTAGATGAATGGATAAAGAAGATGTGGTATATTTTATACACACACACACACACACACACACACACACACACACACACAGAATAGAATTTAGCAATAAAAAGGATTGAGATATTGCCATTTGCAATAACATGGATGGACCTAGAGGGTATTATGCTCAGTGAAATAAGTCAGACAGAGAATGACAAGTATCCTATGTTTCACTTATATGTATTGTAGAATCTAAAATAAAATAAAATAAAACCCAGAAACAGACCCATAGATAAAGAGGACAAGCTGATGGCTGCCAAAGAGGAGAGGGGTGAGGAGATTGGGGAAAAACAACACACACTCCAATGCCTTAATTAGTTTGAAGTTATTTGGTGTTGGTTGATGGCTGCAGCATTCCTTGGTGCTTATTTACAAAATGACTATGCTGATTTCCTCTATTCTAAGTCATCCCCTTATACATCATATAGTTCTCAATGGAATGTAAATATAAAGATAGCTCACTGTACTTACTGAGATAGAAGAAATGCAAATGATTAAATGCAAATGCAGAAGTCATATCAATACAGTGCAATAAACTAAATTTTTCATTTTTTTTCTATGCAATTAACTTAGAAACCACATGGAAATTAGCCAAGAAGGAATGCTCAGAAATAAACAAGCTTGATTACAGAATCCAAGCCCCATAGATGCCTACTCTATCTATTACAAAATTAGAGTGCTCTAAATTCTTCACAGGAGTTGAAGAAAAAAATCCAAAAAGATTCTGGTTTGATATGCATCCACTGAGCTGAGATTTCTATTCTATGTGACATTATTAACTACTGAAGAGCTTATAAAAACAAACAAACAACAAACTCCACAAGGTTTTTTTTTCGTTTTAGGTGTACAAAACAATGCAATAGTTATACTTTTCACCCCTCACAAAGAGACCACCCTCTTCCCCCAATCAACCGCCCCCTCCCCCGATATCATACATATCTATAACAAGGAAAGGCACAGAGAAGAAAAATAGAAGGAAGGCGCAGGAAGAAAACAGAAGGTTTCATGGTATTTCCGAAAATCCAGGTCAATCAACAGCTGAGACAACAACTCTACAGTAGTTGCTTATAGACCAGGGCACTCATTACAGGGTAAAAGAGGCAAGGCAACAAGCCAAGTGCTGAGGAATCAGAGCTCCTTCCATATACCTTAATATTTCCAAGCACTGGGTGGCCCAATGCCAGCAGGAGGCCACCCATCCCAGACAAGGGCTCTATTCTACTAGACAGAGTAGATGCTGAGCCAGTGACTAATACATGAGGTGTCTTTCTCAGAGCTGGATCGGGAGGTGGAAATTTCTTTTCCCCTTTCTTAACTGAGCATTAAGATAGTCTCCACTGGGCCGGCCGAGTGGCTCAGTTGGTTAAGAGCGTGAGCTCTGATCAACAGGGTCGCCAGTTCAATTCCCACATGGGCCAGTGAGCTGCGCCTTAACTGAGCTGCCACCGAGCTGCCAAAAGGTGGCAGGATGGCTCAGCTGGTGAGAGCATGTGCTCCTAACAGCAAGGTTCCTGGTTCAACTCCCACATGGGATGGTGGGCTACGCCCACTTGCAACTAAGATTGAACACAGCACCTTGAGCTGAGCAGCAGCTGCGAGTGCAGACAGGCGGCCAGATGGCAACTGGACTTGGAGCTGAGCCAGCTGCGCCCTATACAACTAGTGTTGAAGGACAACAACTTGGCTGTCCCCTTCCCCAATACTGTTCCCCTTACCCTAATTCCCCAATAAAATCTTAAAAAAAAGATAGTCTCCGTCATTGAACACAGGGTGTGTCAGTGTCACATGTAACATTTAGTCCGTGGGTTACAGAATAACTAAACTGGATCATGAGAGAATTAACGTTGAAATGGGTATCACTGAGAATTGTGGATTCACATTGGATGAGGCTTTTTAAGTGGTGCCAGGACCGATGCTCAGTGCAGCAGCTATGACTTTGGGATGCTTCGTGTTGGTGAAAGGGTAAGTGGATGTGTGGTTTTACCTTTGAGGACTGGATTACACTGGAAGAGGATATCTTTGGAACTGTGTGTAGGAAATGAGTTAGGGTCCAGGCAGGGAAGGGAGGTACTGGACAAGTCACAAAATCAGGATGCCTTGCTTCTCACTTTGTGCTTCTGAGGGGAAGTGCCCAGTTTTCTGCTTGTATAAACCACATGGGCACACCCCCAAGTCCAAGCTGAGTGGAACAGGGGAGGGCCCTTGACCTAGGAAGAGATCTAGGAAGAGTCAATCCAGTGGAATGTGGCCTTGCTTGAAAAGATAAGCTGGGCCATTCAGACTCCAAAAGAAAACAGAGCTATGACTCAAATCGCAGTGGGAGCTGAAGCTTTAAGTGTCATTTCTGGTGCAGAAAGAGGCTGAGAGGAGATAGATCACATGCAAGCAAAAGTTACAGAGAAAACCGATCTGTAGATTGAGGAAAGGATGGTGCAGGTATGTAGAGAAGGAAAGACGAGAAGGAAGCACCCAGAGCTGCCTGGGTTCACCCCGATTTCTAATTCATATGCAAGGTTTTAATAAACTCCAATTTCCCAAAATGACTGGAATGAGTTCCTGTTATTTGCAAACAAAATAACTTACTGCAATCAATGACCAAGGACAAATAACTGAAAATCAGCTAATATGTGTCTCACACTCTTTTTTCATACATTAGGCCTAACATCTGCCCCAATCAGTTCACAGAGGTCACTAGCAGAGCAGAGCCAGATGAATGAGTAATTTGTTGTTATTGAGGGGCATGAATAATAAAATGACAGCAAGCTCAGACTTTTAAATAAATGGAGAACTTCCATGGCCTGTGTACAGTGCTCAGCTCACTGAGATTTTATCATCCTTAAAGGCAAGATGAATCCAGTGAAAAGACATATTAATGCAAAATGACTTCTGTACTTGATGTAAGGGGAAAATCAACCAGTTCAAGGTTATGATTCCCACAAAAGCAAACCACACTAAATATATCAAAAAAAAATGCCCAGAAGTCAAATTTTGGTGATGCACAAGTTTATCTCTCAAAACTGCCTTTTCTCCATGACTACATAGCCTTTAGGGGCCTACTTCTCACACAGGACTTCCAACTCAAGAGCTGGTAGACGACCCGCTTAGCCTCATAGTCTCTACATCCACTCGTAACGCCCTAGTGGCAATGGGATACCTGAAGCTCCTGGTGGCCTCTACCCATATAGTTAGTCTTTCTCCTGCTGCTTCTCCCCAGGTTGGGTCAGGCGCCCCTTTTTTGTAGCATGCGTGCACAGCTTTATCACTGTGCCTACAACATCATAGTTTCTGCTTTTGGGTCTATGTCTCCAACCAGATCCTGAGCTAGTTGAGAAATCACAGCACCTAGCACAGAACACAGTATATTGCAGAACTGAAAAGGCATGTTTTTAATGCACGGATTTGTTGTGGTTTTGATTTGCATTGTTTCCCTAATAGCTAGTGACGTTGAGCATTTTTTCATATTAATATATTTGTTGGCCGTGTATATGTCTTCTTGGGAGAAGGGTCTGTTCAGGTCCTCTGCCCATTTTTTAATTGGATTTTTGTTGTTGTTGTTGAGTTGTATGAATTCTTTATATATTTTGAATATTAGCCCCTTGATGGAGGTGTTTGCAAATATCTTCTCCCATTCGGTTGGTTTTCTCTTTGTTTTGTTGATGGTTTCTTTTGCTGTGCAGAAGCTTTTTAATTTGATACAGTCCCATTTGTTCAGTTTTCACTTCCCTTGCCTTTGAGGTCAAATTTATACAATCCTCTCTGAATCCAAGGTCCATACATTTAGAACCTATGCTTTCTTCTATGCAATTTATTGTTTCTGGTGTTATGTTTAGTTCAGGGTGTGGTAGAAGACATACAAGGGTCAAACGCATGGTGATGGAAGGAGAACTGACTCTGGGTGGTGAGCACACAGTGTGATATATACGTGTATTACAGAATTGTACATTTGAAACTTATATCACTTTACTCACCAATGTCACCCAATAAATTTAATAAAAATAAATTTAAAAAGCCACACAAAACAAAAAATAAATGCACGGCCCATGCTCCCTCCTGTCCCACTTCCCTTGCCCTGGCAGTTTTCTTTATAAAGGTACCACTTAGGCCCAGTCATGTTGAAAGAGGCTGCTCAACTATCTACTAACTTTTATTTCCCTTGGCTCTGCTGCCTTCATACCAAAAACAAGACCATGACCAACCCTAAGAAAGCACAGCCCATGTTCCACACCTTTCCTAAACATACTAAACAGGTTTTTTGTTTTGTTTTTGTTTGTTGGTTTGTTTGGGTTTTTTTATGGAAAAGTCAAAGACACAATCTTACTAGCTTACGTAAAACAGCTTCAAGACCATAATCCAGGGATCAGCAAACACAAAGGGACACATGATAAATATTTTACATTTTGTAGGCTGCAGAGTCTTGGTTGCAACTACTCAACTCTGCTGTTATAGTATGAAAGCAACTATAGACATAAATAAATAAATGGGCAGGCCTCTGTCACAATAAAACTTTATTTACAAAACCAAATGGGCAATCCACAAGCTGGAGTTTGCCGACATCTAGTTGATCTAATGCTACAAACACACATCAAGTATATGCTTACTTACAAAACACCAATGCCAGATTCTGAGGTATGTGCCGCAGTGTCCCAGGCCTACATTATACTAGGGGAGAATCACCCATAAGTAAGTCTGGGAAACAGGTGGACTTGATGAGTATGATAAGAGAAGCACAAACAACATTGAAAAGTAAACTTCCGAGCACCTGAACTGCTGACCATGACCTCCTTTTCCAATTGCTTTCCTGGTTTCTGGGGCCATCTGTACTCTGGTTTTCTTCTAACCTCTCTGACCACTCTTTCATATCTCTTTCACAGACTTTTCTCCACTATGTTCTTTCCTAAAATGTTATTATTCCTCTGGATTCTGCCCTATGCTCTCTTCTCTCTGCACTTTATAGTTTCCCTTGGTAATCTCATTCATCCTTAAAGGACCACCTATAGCCTGAAAATACGAGGTTGGACAATTAAGTTCACGAACTCATCCTAGTAAAAGTGCCACATGCCTCATTGCTGAATATCACTACAGTCACCTTCAAGGTACTCCCCTTGAAAAGCTATGCACCAACACCAGTGCCTAGTCCACCCTTCAGAACAATTTTGGAACACTTTTTCTGAAATGGCCATCAGAGCTGTCATCGTATTACTCTTTCTATCCTGAATGTCATCAAAATGTCTTCCTTTCAATATTTCCTTTATCTTCGGGTAAACAAAGAAGTCATTGGGGGCCAGATCAGGTGAATAGGGAGGGTGTTCCAATATAGTTATTTGTTTACTGGCTAAAAACTCCCTCACAGACAGTGCTGTGTGAGCTGGTGCATTGTCATGATGCAAGAGCCATGAATGGTTGGCAAAAAGTTCAGGTCATCTACTTTTTTCATGCAGCCTTTTCAGCACTTCCAAATAGTAAATTTGGTTAACTGTTTGTGCACTTGGTACAAATTCACAATGAATAACCCCTCTGATATCAAATAAGGTTAGAAACATCGTTGCAACAAGTTTGCGAACTTAATTATCAGACCTCATATATCACATCCACATCAACATTTATGATTGGATTGGGTATTCACAATGAATTTTCAGCTGGATGAACCACAGGCACCTCAAATTCAACAGTCCAAAACTGAATGAATCACCTTCCTCTAAACCAGTGGTTCTCAACCTGTGGGCCACAACCCCTTTGGGGGTCGAACGACCCTTTTACGGGGGTCGCCTAAGACCATTGGAAAACAAAAAGATATTTACATTACGATTCATAACAGTAGCAAAATTACAGTTCTAGAGTAGCAACGAAAAAAATTTTATGGCTGGGGGTCACCACAACATGAGGAACTGTATTAAGGGGTCGCGGCATTAGGAAGGTTGAGAACCGCTGCTCTAAATAGTTTCTAGTCCTATGTTCCTATCTCGGTAAACAGCACCACCATCTACCTAAGTTAGAAATGCAAGCTTCTTCCTTAACTCCTCCCTCTGATCTATTCCCTTTTCCACGCCATACATCAGTGACCAAATTCTGTTCCATTCTACATTCTAAATCTCTCCACATCTACCCACTTCTCTATCTCTGGTCTTGCCCTAAATCAGGCTGCCATTATCTCCTGCCTAGATAACAATCTCTGACCTGATCAACGGGTATCTATGTTTGCCTGCCTCCAATTCAATTTCCACAGTATAGCTAGAGTTACTTTTCTAAAATGCCTGTGGCAGACTGGTTACCAGCTCGCTCTCATCGGAAGCCCAGTGTTTCATAGTCTGCTCTATGCTGCTAGAGTTAGAAGTCTGAAAACCATATTTCCCAGACTTCCTTGCAACTGGCTTCTTGTTAAATTCTGACAACGGGAGCCACTGGCAAGAGACTGGGAAGGCAGAGGCCGAGTGGGGCGGGGGGGTGAGGGTGGGGGAGTTTGGGGGGGGGACCACGACCCTCTTCCTGTTTTCCAGCTCCAGTTCCTCCTTCTTTTAGCACTCTGCATGCTAGTCATGGGCCCCACTCACCTGATGGTTGCAGCATCAGCCATAAAGTAATCCCTCCCCAGGCGTCCAAGCACCTCCTCCTAGGTTCAGTTCCACACCCATGCCCTTCTGTTTCCTCCAGCCCTGGGGATGGCAGTTGCTTCCTGAAGTTACTCATCTATAGGTTACCAGCTGCTTCCACTGTTGACTCTTTCAGCCCTCCAACACCCTGTGTCCCCCATTCCCTATGTTAAATCACCTGTATTTGAAATATTAGCATGGCATTTATTTTCTGACTGGACACTGACTGATACAATACTTGGTGAGGAGTGGTTCCCAGAAAATAAACCCTAACAATAGAATTTGGGATGGGGTTGCTTACCTCTTTGATCTTGAATCGTGATGACCTCGTGCTTCCGTGTTTCCCTCGATACGTTATCTACACAGCAGCTACTGTGATTTTTATAGCATGTCTTGTTGTCACCTCAATGGCTCAGCACTGCCATCAGGAGAGTGGGTTTACTAAGGCTCTCAGGGTTCTAGAGCTGCTGTTTCTCTCTCTAGCTTCTCTCCTTACCACTACTTCCCCCTCCCTCCTGCTCCATGCTCTAAACACTCTGAACCCCTTTCCATTTCAGCATCACTCCCTCACAATGCTGAGTCCCCAGCCTCGTGTCTTATGCTCCCATCTTCTCTGTTTACTCAGTTTTCTCCTACTTAGCTTAGATTGCACTTTCTCCAAAAAGTCTTCCTAGGTCTGCGTGCAGCCTGACTTCATGCATGATAGCCATAATGATACTGACTATTAACTCTGTGTACTTACTCTGTTTTTCCCACAAAGTCGTGAATTATGGGAAGACAGATACTATGTTTATCTTGCTCACAGTTTTAATCCCATATAAGTTTTCAATAATACTTTGTTGAATGAATGAATGAATAAATGAATGAATCCATCAATGAGAAGGTATAGATGAATTCCGAATAAGGGAGATTTGTGGATTCTTCTTTTTAAAAGGCAGGATTTTACACTGGGCTGTTAGACCCAATATCCAGCATTGTAGAAATTTTACAGAAAATTTCATCCTTAGCTTCCATGGACTCCTGAACAGCACAAGTAAAAAGATTTATTTTTTCTTTTAGGGGTATCCAAATTACCAAGCAGCTCTTGAAAAATAAACTTCTTGGGGCTAAAACTTCCATCTTTGGGATTTATCCTTAGGCAGCCACACAGATAAAAGTTATATAAATGTCTAATTACTATGTTGTTCTGTACACCTGAAACTAATAAAAAAGATAATGAATGTGTACAATCTAGCCTGAAAATTATAGAAGAATCGTTATTCTTATTTAAAAAAAAAGGAAAAAAAGAAATATAGCAACTAAACTCCCTTGGATGTTTATTAGCCTTCTTCCCTTTCAGAAGGTCTAGCCGGCTTCCAACATCTGTTCTAAAGTAAAATATGTTCTGACTTCCCAATAAACTCACTTTATTGCTTTCCCTTCAAAAAACTCACACACACACCAGATTTTAGAAACTGCTTTAAAACAAGTATGTTATAAATCTAATCATTACTTTCAGAACTCAGTCAATGCAAAGAAAAGTGCTTCAATAAGGTAAAAATCTTTACACTGATCTCTATATATAGATCTACTGTGTAAATTGTAAATGTGGTTCCATATTTGGAACTCCTTCTCGTACCTCAAATGGTTGAAATAATAAGAGAAATGACTAAGTTTCTTCATAGTTTTATAACTTTAAGGGTAAAAGTAACAGATCTATGTGAATTTTACTTCTCAACATTTACCTCTTATACTTTAAATTTAGTTATGATGAAATAAGCTAAATGCTTCTAGGTTAATATTTTTTAATGCTTTTTGGCCATTTAATAGACTTATTCCTGCCGAGTAAACATTGTGACATTTTAGAGTTCAAAGGTTTTAGTCCTTAGGAATTTGGTTAATAATTTACTTTTTTCCTTAATCTCTTGGTAGCAACAATATATTTAACACAAATCAATGATGTCACATATTCCTTCCTCCTTATTTATTTTAAGGCTATTTTTGGCACGATGTTTTTTATACTAAGACTATTATTTATATTAAGACTATGTTATTTATATTAAGACTATTTTTGGCACGATGTTAAAATGGAACAGCAGAACAAAAAGAGAAGTTACTATCTAAAGTTGTTTAGCTTTTCAAAATAGTAAAGTAACAATGGAAAGTGGGAACAATTTTCTACCTCTCGACTTTGACAATGAATCAAATGCCTGGCCCTGCCCCTTTTTCTCCCTGACTTCCATCCTCATCCCAAGTTCCTTAGTAAACTTGCATCTGTCCACCTAAATGGGCTTGTTATACCTGACTCTCAGCCTCAATTCCCTCTGTCACAACCCAAGACATCCATTCAGAACAATTATCCCCAAATCATTTTTTTGTGAGTTTTAGTTAAATCTTAATTATCTCACTCTTGGCATCACAGAGGGCTTCTTTGCTTCTCTCTTTTCAAAAAGAGAAGAAAAGGGAAGGGGGAAGGAAAGGGAACAGAAACATAGTTCCAGAGCATACAAAGACCCAGGAAGGAATGGGAATACATACACCTCTCCTGAGAACTGACAGCTAAAAAAGCGAAAGTGGAAGGACTCTTGAGCCAGCTCATCTATGCTTGAGTCACAGTTCTGCTGTTTCTCTTTGACCTTATCACATTATTGGCCTCTTTGTGCTTGCCTTTGTCTCATCTGTAAAATCATGACAGTAACACCTGCCTCATGAGACTGTCATGAGGATGAAATGAGATAACTTATGCTAAATGTTTAGAACAGCACCCATGGTGTGCACTCAAGAAGTGTTACCCATTATAACTTCCTTCGTGTCCTAAAAAGACCAGTCTGTTCACACAAATTAAAGAATAGTAGAAAAAAATCAATAAGAAACAAGAGGTATAAGAGAAGAAAAATGGCAAGAAGATGGGCATAAAGTAGAGAAGCACTTTAGGTATAATGAGAAATGACACTGAACGTGGATGTGCAACAGACCCTTGGGTAGGGAGGAAATTAGGCCAAGATGGAGACAAATCTAAAGGTGAAGGAAGCATTGACATCAAAATGGCTTCAGGGCACGGCCACAGAGTCTTTAGAGCTGAAAGGGCTGCCTCCTTCTGCTAGGCCAGGGTTTTCTACGAGTGCTCCCCGAAGCCCAGGGGGTTCCACAGAGCAGCCCAGGAGCGTCTTTGAGATGTTGAGATGGGGAAAGGGGAGCCTCACCATTGCCTCTGAGCCATCAACTAATCAACTACAATCGCTCAGGTCCAGCAGCTCCATTTTTAACTGCTTTATTTACTCCCAATTTAAAGTATAATTTCCTTTGACTAAAAGGTTTTATTTCTAAAGAAAAAAAAGAGGAAATAATAAAAGCACAGGAGGTCCCCAATCAAGTTCAACACTCTCATTTATCAGATTGAGAAATTGGGGTCCAGAGAGGGGAAGTGACCTTTTCTAAGCTCGCACAGCATCTACACAGCAGAAGCAGGAAGGAGTAATTTCCCGCCTCACAGGCCAGAATCCTGTCTACTCTTCTGGGTGTGTGGTCCTCACGCCTCCCCCATAACAACTCACACCTCGATGAGCACTCATGGGCTGCAGCCAAGTCAACCTATTTGTACTTCCCAAGCTCAAACTTGGCACCACCATCCACACCTTTACTTTTTGTGTTCACTCTGTCATCTACTCAACTATCAAATATCAAATCAAATATCAAATCTGTCAAGATTTGGCTCAAATCCCATCTATGGCTGCTTTTTTACTCTCTTTCATACCCAGTTCCTCCTTCCCCACCCAATCAAATGAACCCGTTAACCCTACTGAATATTTTACAACTTCACTCAGAGTACTCACAAGATATTATTAGATGGATCTCTTTTCCTAGGTTCACTGACTAGACCATAAACTCCTTGAGATCAGTATCGAATCTCATTACTATGCATTTTTGTGTCGCCAGTCCAGAGCTGAGTGCTTTATGCCCAAGAAGCACTGCACTTATATTTTTAAATAGTTCTAATTCTTTTGAGTACAAACTCAACATAAGAATGCATAGAGTAGAAAACAAAAGGCTCCTATAAACCCATCCTTCAGAGCTAACTACTATGGCATGCTCTACCGTCTCCTAGATTATTTCTATGAATATACGCACACACACAGAAAAAAATAATTTCAATGGATGTTATAAGTTCAACTTTTTTTGCCTAAAAAATTTAATGTAATATGTCATTCCTTTATACAAATGCCATATTTTATTTGACCATTTTTCTATTAATGGATATTCACAATATTTCCAATTGTTCAATGGTAAAAAATACATCAGACATCTACTATATATAGGTGGAAATATTATGTAGGAATTTCTAGAAATTGATACATATTTAAAACATTGATAAACATGTCCAATATCCTTCCAAAATATTGTACTAATTTTAATTAATCCTACACCCCTAGTGTATAATATTACCTTTTTCCTGTCCAATTCTGGTTATTATCAATCATACTAATCTCTGCCAAGCTGATAAGTGAAAAACAGCATGTTATTAAAATCTGCATTTTTTAGGTCATTAATGAGGTTGATCATCTTTGTATATGGTGGTCAAGGAAGGGGGTAGTTTTTTCAAGCAAAATTTAAATTATTTCAACAATGTAAAAACAATATCTTCTTATGCATGAATTGGAGATGAGAAGTTGTTTCCTCGTAACCTAACGTACTGATACTTGGTGAGAACATTCTCTAAAACTATTTCCTGCAGGTAGATGAGATTGTGCCAATATTTTTAGGTCACTACAGTGTTGTTTAGTCCAGTGAATTGACATACAGAGAAAATTTAACTCCTGCATGATTAATCATCACAGATTATTTTGGAAGAAGATAATCAGCTCCATATTTCCAACATTAGTGCCTTCAATTTTTTAAAGTTAATTTATGATGGGGAATTCTATATAGTTGAGTTCTTATGGTTCTCTAAGTCCTGCTAAAGAAACAACAGTTTTCCTGTTCTCACAAAGCCAGGCGAAGTTAAGCAACAAGTAAGACAGCACTAAAATGTGTATATCATAGACTCTTAAATGTAAATGTCAAACAATCAAAGTGAAGATGATCTTCTGCTTCACTGACTTTTTGCAAAAGGATCATAAACTGACAAAAGAAGAGAGAAGAGCAAGATCATAGAAAAGCTTTGGCCAGCTTCTTTCAAAGTCACTTCTCAGCTGGAGAGGAAGGGAGACCAGTTGTTAAATCTAAAATAAAGGAAGGCATTGGTGGTAATCCTCTGTTGCTCAAACGAATAGATATACTGATGAAGCCCCAAATTACAAAGGAGAGTGGAGTGCTCTTCCTGTAAAATACCTTCTTTCCTAGCCTTTAATGTCCTAAAGCCTGTTAAGTCACCATTCTGTTCTGTTATCACTATTAAAATGTGCTCTTAGGAAGGAACATAACAAACCCCTGAGGGAAGGATTTCAGCTGTAATTTTATTATGGATGCACATCAGTTTCTTTTCAGAGAATTTTCTAGAATCTTCAGTAAGTCAAGTGAGACCTAAGATACAAACGTAGCTACCACCAAATAAAAATATTAATCTGTTATTGTTTTATTAAATTGAACAATATAGTACTACATACGAGGTCAGACAATTAAGTTTGTGAATTCATCTAAAAAAAGTGCTACATACCTCATTGCTGAATATCACTATGATCACCTTTGATGTACTCCCCTTGGGAAGCTATGCACTGACACCAGCACCTAACCCACCCTTCAAAACAATTTTGGAACTCTTTTTCTGGAATGGCATTCAGAGCTGTCATCGTATTACCCTTGATGTCCTGAATGTCATCAAAATGTCTTCCTTTCAATATTTCCTTTATCTTCGGGTAAAGAAAGAAGATGTGTAGGGAGGGTGTTGCAATACAGTTATTTGTTTACTGGCTAAAAAATCCCTCACAGACAGTCCTTGTGAGGTGGTGTATTGTTGTCATGCAAGAGCCACATATTATTGGCGAAAAGTTCAGGTTGTCTAAGTTTTTCACAGAGCCTTTTCAGCATTTCCAAATAGTAAACTTGGTTAACTTTTGTTCAGTTGGTACAAATTCATAATGGATAATCCCTCTGACATCAAAAAAGGTTAGGAACATCATTGCAGCAAGTTTGCGAACTTAATTGTCACACCTCATAGATCATGAGATGGTTCTTTTGCCAAGAAATCTTAGGAATGTTGCTCAGTATCATCGACCAGACACGAGCCTTACAAATACCTCTTGAACCAGGTGAAGACACATCCTACTACACTCATACGGCAACCATTTAGCATGTCACCACTTTGCCTTCTTAGACTGCATGCTGGGTGACTCTTTTTGCTGGCTAAGGCAAAGCCAGTGTCACAAAGCTAAACAAGAAGAATAAGAATGGACACCTACACAGTGGCAGCAGGAAGTGATGTTTGCCATGGAAAGAACTATTCACCAGCATAAAGCTAACTCAAGAAGCTCTTCCAGTGTAAGAAATTTAAGTAATCAATTAATTCATCAAACATTTATTGAGACATACATAATATATAAAGCACTATACTATGCTCTGGGGTAAGGGACTAGAGAAAAGAATACAAAGATAGCGGAATTTGGGTGCCTATCTCCAAGGAGTGTACCATCTCAAAAGAAAGGCAGACAAGCCCACAGTAATAAGGACAAATGGGAATAATAGAGCAAACTGAAGCGGGAGATTGATAATGGGGTTAAAGAAGAAGAAAGCAGCTAATCTTCAAATTCCAATTTGAAATACAGTGATAGGCCAAATGAAGGGAACCACTGACTGGGCTGAAACTAACAACTAAAACAGTTAGACAGGATTTCCTCCAGTTACACACACTAATCCCTTCATATCCCTACCCACCATTCACAATACTCAGTAAAGTAGCAACCTAGGTTCTTCCACTGTGGGCCCAGCTCAGTGGAATTCAAGGGGGAAAAGGCACCCAGTCAACTTGCTCTAAACAATTTAAGACACCTGCTAAATGGTCCATATTAGAATTATAGACATGAGAAGAGGGAAAGGCAATACTAAATAGGCCTGTGTCCCAGACTTCGTAGTTGACTACCTGAAATAAACTTCAGGGGTAAACCGGACTGGATTAAGAGAGAAACAATACCTAAAGTCTATGTACCTCTTGATAAAATCATTTATTGTTTAAGGAATTTGACTTGAGTTTTTTGGTTCCTCCAGCTGAAAGTTCTGTTTGAGGTGGTCTGGTCAACTAAAATTGTTAGTTCTTTGAGGTTATAGTTCATGTTTCTTTCATTTCTAGGTGTCCCCAGGAGCACCTAGCACAAGGTAGGCACTAAAATATTTGAGGAGAGGAAAGGAAAGACGAAAATCAGGCATCAGCTAGCACTCCGTGGACTCTACCCTCAGCTGCTGGGGGCAGAGCAAGGAGCACAGACATGAGTGAGCCAGGAGCAGTGAATGCAAGTAATAAACACACAGTGTGAGCCTCCAACCACAATAAGCACCCTCATCCAAGAGCTGATTCTACCATTCAGGTGGAAACAACTGGGTCCAGTGTCCCAATGAAGAAAGACTAAGGCATTGAAACTGTAGTCTTGGCCTCTCTCATTTACTACTGATAGCATCAATATCATCAGTTAGAGAAGACTACTCACTGCTGAAACAGACCCCAAAATATATAATGGTTCAAAACCTTAGACCTTTGTGTCTTGCTTCCATGGTGGGGACCAGGTGACTGAGGTGTTCCTCTTCCTCACACTGAAACAGAAATTCAGACTGATGGGCTCTGCCATCTTTATCATGGTCATTCTAATGGCTAGAACTCAGCCACCTGGCCACACCTAAGTGCAAGGAATGATGGAAAATGTATTCTTGCTGTGGGCACAGGAAGAGAAAAACGTGGGCTTCGGTAAATAGTCAATAGCCTCTGCCATTGTATTATATGGCTTTTCCTTCCTCTTCTAAGCTTGCCTTTGCTGTGTTTTTATAGACATAGTGCAAAAAAAATGTATACACATTTTAAGAAAAGAAAAAGCTATTAAAATTATGCTGATGGCACCTCTTGTAATTGCAGAAGTCAAGAGAGACTTGTATTCATCTTTTGTTATCGGTACATATTGAGTATTACAATTTTAATACAGTGTTTTCCTTCCTTAAAATGTGTATGCATTATTTTTGGCTCTCTCTCCCTCCCTCTCTCTCTCTCTCTCTCTCTCTCTCTCTCTCTCTCTCTCTCTCTCTCTCCATATATATATATATTTTTTTCCTAGATGGTAATATATACCAGTTTTCTATATAGTAAACTTTTGATCCCATCTATATAATAAATGCCAGGGACCTGCACACAAAGATTGATTTCTGAATGAAAGGGAATAACCTGATATTAGGACCCAGAAGAAGCAGCTCATGAAGAAGCTTTGCTTATCTTCCTCCAAGAGAGAGACACCTACGGACTAGAGAGATAAATTCCCCACTGTCTACACTTCTCTTAGGGTCGTTATCAGGATTTACCGAAATGATACACTCATGAGGGGTTCCTTTCCAAGCTGGCAAATACTAGCTATTATAGTATAGCATATGATTTCCCTCAGAAAAGGAATAAAATGCTAAGTATTTCTTTGAGACCCTCAACGATTCCATTTCCTGGCTAAGGACCATCACGTCTTAGCCTTGGCACTTTGATCACCAGCACTAGAAGCTGGCTTCCTTCTCAGAGCAATACTTCACAAAGAAAGCATATTTCATTTCAAAGGCATTTTACACATTGAACAATGGGCAGAAAGAATGTTGTGCTGGAATGTGGACACCTGGCAATTGGCCTGCCCTCACCTGCCTCCCAAAACACGTGACTCGGAAAAATGACTAATCAGCATACGTCATGGACCTTTCATAGTCTGTCTCAGATGTTAAATCACTGACATGCAAATGATCCACCTCAGACAAGTATACTACATTATACCCTTTTTTGGCAATATGTACAGATATGATTTATCTTGCTATCCTCCACAATGCCTTGTATCTACCATCATTCAATAAGCGTTTGCTGAATATGGTCAATTTATTATTTTTTATTTGTCATTAATAGGTCTTCTGCATGTGTCCACATAAGGGCAGTGTTTGAGGACAAACACTCAGCTATATGATTCATTCCATATACAATCTTGCTAATAGGTGTGGGGTAGACACTTTCTGACTGTGACAGTGACAATACTCAAGGTGACTATGAGGGCACAATCAGTGACAATAAAAGGCTGTGCTATTTCATGCCTGTGAGTCCAATCAGTCACAAGTATTGCAAGATGTTAGGCCCTAATATGATTCCCTCACCCCTTGGCACTATTCCCATCTCGCACCTCTGTTTTAATTTTCTCCGGAGCTCGTATCACCATTTGACATAATTAACTTTGTCGTGTGCCTGTCTCTCCCACTAGAAACTCTGTGAGGGCAGGAAATTATGTCCATGTTGTCCCATACCCCAAATAGTGCTTGGCACATCAGAAGTGCTCCATAGACATCTGTGGAAGGAACGGATGAAATAAATATAGGTATTTGGATTCCTTCCTCTAAATCTGAAGATTTTGGCCACAAAAGAAATTATCCCTGCAATGCCCCAGCATATTCATGTTCTTTTGACATAGTCAGAACATCCCCAAAAGAGATCTCAAAAACAAACCACTTTTTGTCATAAAGCAGAGTTTCTAGAAACTCAAGTAATTGTCATGCCATCTTAACATCCCGAAATAAACTGAGAATGGAAAGAATCTTCAGGAGTGGCACTTTGGGCAGCCTTTCACCAAGTGAGAGCCACATGTGCAGGCCTGCCTTCCTTCCATCCCGGACTCCCTCTCCACGCCAGAGTCCTGCCTGTGGAACTGGCACCAGCACCTGAGGCCTGAAGCCAGACAGGAAGATGGGAAATTCCTTCAAACAGCTTCAGAAACTAACCTGACTGAGCCCCACATGAATAAAATGATCAGACCCTAGATCCAGCTCTACCCATGGGAAGTAGCCAAACTTCATTTAAAGAAAAAATAAATGTTTCAAGTTAAAATTTTCAGCTTTCCCAAAAGTGGCCATGTACCTGATAAATTACTTTAGGTTGTTAAAAAAAATCACTAAATGTTATAGAAAATAGTATGGAGGTTCCTCAAAAAATTACAAATTATCATATGATCCAACATCGCACTTCTGGCTATTGATCTGAAGAAAACTAAAACACTTACTTGAAAAAATATACAATATGCATTCCCCATGTTCATTGCAGCATTATTTACCATAGCCAAAATACGGAAACAACCTAACTGTCCATGATGGATGAATTGATAAAGAAACTGTAATACAGAGAGAGAGAGAGAGAGAGAGAGAGAGAGAGAGAGAGAGAGAGAGAGAGACTCAGCCATAAAAAAGAAGGAAATCTTGCCATTCATGACAACATGGATGGACTTTGAGGGCACTATCCTAAGTGAAATAAGTCAGACAGAGAAAGGCAAATACTGCATGATTTCACTTATATGTGGAATCTAAAAGAAAGCAAAAAATCAAAAAACAAACAAAAAAACCCCCACCAAGCTCACAGATATAGAGAACAGATTGGTGGTTGCCAGAGGTTGGTGTTGGGGGGAGGTACTGTCATGGGGATGTACAGACAGCATGGTGATTATAGTTAACAATACCGTACTGCCTATTCGGAAGTCAATAAGAAAATAGATCTTAAAAGATCTTATCTCAAGAAAAAATATTTGTAGCTATGGCAATAGAGGTTGATCAGGTTTGTAATCGTTTTGCAAAATATACAAATATTGAGTCACTATGTTGTACATGTGAAACCAATATGTTATATGTCAATTATTTCCCAATAAAAAAATCTTTAAAATTCTATTGAGAGACATAAACACAAGTAAACGAAAAACTCAAGAAAAAAGAAATCACTGGAATGTTATTAATTTGCAAAGCTATCTCTTGCTTGATGGAATTTTAAAATCCAAGTTTGATTTAATTTTTTGCATATGGAGAACAGTGTCTATTAGCAACAATAATTCATCCCTGCTCATTCATTATTCTGTTGACGCTAAAACAGTAATTAAATAATATTCCCAAAGTAATGGTAAGAGGCTAGCATCTTGAGAACGCACAACACAGAAAATATCTTACATATTAAAATGTTTAACATACTGGACATTTTACACATCAGAAGTTTTCAGAATAGCAAACATCAGGATCTAACAATTCATGGAAGAATGGCGAAGTTTTTAAATCCTGCAGAAAAGAGTTTTTCTAACACCCTCCACCATACTTGTAGAACTTGCCACTGGGACTTTAGGTTTGTTTGTTTGTTTTTTCCAGTAAATACTGTCCCAGTCAGCCCAACAGCCAGCCAGTATGTATTATGTGTTAAACCCAGGGCTAGGCATGGGAAACACTGCGAAGAAGAGAGAACTTTCATTGTGAGCTACTGGATTCATCAGCAAAATACAAAGTCTGGACTGGACGATAGCTAAGATCATTTCTAGCTAATTTGCTTTGTTTTGACATCAGAACAACTTCACACAACCATAAGTTTTTACAGACATCAGATTAAGGCAGGCAGTAACAAAGAAACGAAATCTCAAAGTAGTTCAATTAAGTGGAGGATTCTTGATGCCTGGTTTTAATATTTGATGTTCTAAAACTTATACATCCTCAGAGCTTATTAATTTCCTAGAGACATTTTCCTCTTAATCTTATTTGCAGATCACCTGGGTTCTCTGCTTTTCCATTTTCCTACTTGCCTCTTGAAGTAAAAGTGAGAGAAAAATCACACAAATTATACAAAACTATACAATAATAATGAAAATATATCTCTTTCCCAGACCTAAGCCCCCAAATGTCAGCTTGCACAGTATCCTGGCATAATCAAATGCAGAGAAAAGCTCTCCTCTCCTAGTGAAACAGAAATGGGACAAGTCCAACTCCACCAACTGAGGAACAGGGTATGGCCACAATGTTACACATTCTTTCCAGAACTCACTCCAATTTGGCAGTTCCATTTTTTTAGTCCCATTGCTTTCTGTTAATGGGCTCAAAAACACCCACATGTAGCCTCCTCATGCAAAATGACATCACGAAAAAGACAAAAACAAAAAACTTGCCTTTAGGACCAAACCAAAATACCACATATTTGAACATGAAATGGTCCTAAATTTTCAGCAACAGTGACAGCCTATGTACAAGCTACAAATCATGCAATGCCATTAATTTATCTTTAAAGAATGGCACTGTCCAGAGAGAAATGTTATTCTAATAGACTACCCCACTCTCTCCACATCAGCCTAACTGCAGCTGTGTTAGACTCTAAAACATTGGAAGGACACAAAACGCAACTGCTCCCAACAGTGGCTCCCTGAGATTTGGGGGAATGTGAAACAGATCTTCAGAGTTTCTGGGATACCCTAAAATAGCTTCATTTCCTCTTGGGCATCATCCATATAATCGGTTCCACCTCCAAATGTACTCTTGCAATCTGCCTTCTCACACAGAGATTTTTAGCCAAGGCAGCTATTACAAAGAGTTGTTAAGTTATGGCTCACTCTGTGGTGGATACCCTCACTTAGACTTGGAAAAGAGATGTATAGACTACTCCAAAGTTGCCTGTAATTAGACACAGAGCAAGAACAAAAATAACCTGGCCCTCATGTTCATTTCAATAGAGCTTTTCCTGCAGTAAACCTGTTCAGGCAATTAAAATCAATTCCAATTTCCACTTCCTAAGCCTTTATACTTGTATTCTTTGCTCTTCACAGAAAGAAAGGAATTAGGTAAACAAAACCTGAATTTTAAATCTGAATTCAAATTGCCTGGGGCTACTTCATACTTCAGTAAATAAATAAGTTCGGCATTAGCTAATAAATATTTCACATATATGTAAAACATGTTTTTATAAAGTAGTCCTACCTACCTTTAACCCAGCCTTTTATTACGACGGCACTTGATGGAAAACTCCACACACAAAGCACCTTTCCTCCTAGTACTTCAAGGTCCTTATGAAGGAGCAGAACTTTCTAAACAGGAAACCAAAGCACAAAAGGTGGGGCCATTTTCCTCAGTGACACAAGAACCCCAAATTCCTGGCATTCCCCAGCCATAAATTCAAGGCTCACGTCATCATATACCACATGCTTTTCATGTGGAGTTGGGTATGTTCAGTGAATTTAACAAGAAACTTAAAATACTTTTTTCGCAATTTGGTCAAAGTGACAAATATGAAAGAAAATAAAAATTTGGCATGACCAGTGGTAGTAGCCATCCCCATGAAAGACTACCCTTTTACTTCATACTCTGACTTCCATATATTCTAAAACTATCTTCAGCAAAGTCAATGAGATGACTTGCTAGACAAGCCCAGGCTTCTGACTTTCCAAATACACAAATCTAAATGCAACAGGTCATCTAAAGCAGATACGTATTTAAATCATTTCACCATGATGGATTTACTGTTGAGAAAAATAAACAAGGCTCCAATGAAAAACGAATTTGCTCATGTATACAAAAACTTATTTAGTATTTAATATCTGCTTTCCAAAAAAGAAATCTATATTTTACTCAGAGCCATGAAACCCTTGATATATTCTTTGCCTCACTCCCCACCTGAACCACAAAGTAATTATGAAACAGCTGAACGGTGATGTGGGCTCTGATCCAAGCTTCCTATGTGATGACGCTTTTCCAGATGGCACCAGAAGCTGTCAGGTGCTTCTTATGTTGGTAAATACTCAAGGACATTACATTACATCAGGCTGCTCCTCTCCCATACACACACTAACTTCTGAAAGCCACTGCTGGCTGTTCTGGAAGCACACTTCTTTTTCTTATGATGGAAACTCTTCCATGTGCCTGGGAAATAAGAGTTAATGTTGTTCATTACTCAAGAGAAGCAACAGTTCCTGTATTTTGCCATGTATAATTTGCTCCCATGTTTTTGGCCCAAACTTTCAGGGAAAAAAAAAATCTTTTGTTTTAATTTTTTAATTCAAAATTTTATTTGTTTACATTTAGGTACTTGTTTTTTGTATTGTAAAGGCATTTTAACATTTATTTTTTAACATATTATGGGACAAGAAATTTTATGTAACAAATAATTACAACACAAGAACAGATACAAGGTACAAGAAATTTTACATATTGGTAACAAATTTACAATATTTACACATCATAGAAGGCCAAACACTCTTCATTGTTGCAAGTTTGTCATAAGTTCAACAAAACCAATGATCGCATTCCAGGGTATTATTTTGCATATGATTTCCCGAGTTACACTTTTAACTCATAAGCATAAATAAAGAATTAAAAATATTTATATAGATACGGAATTAGTACTACCCATGTATAACGCGCATCCTTATTTTTCCCTTATTATACACAGCAAAATATGGTATTAGGAATGGTGAACAAAGGATGAGTTACCGAGTTCAGCACAACAGAATGAAACAAAATAAAGATTCCCCCCAAGCACCCAGAACTGCAAAATCTAGTGGGCTTAAGTATTCATCTTTTCGATATTTGCATAGTATTCAGTGATAGAAAACTGAGAAACCCAGGCTAAGGCACCATTATTCAGCTTTGAAAACTGCAGGATGCTTCCTTGCAGGATTTGCTTCAACTAACTACAAGATGGGGTGGGGGAATGTAGTATTTTTAGCTATGTAATTAAGCAATCAATTGGATCTTGGGTTCAGAAATTAGTGGGAAATGCATGAGCCATTACTGAATTCCATGGGCCAAGCAGGCTTTTCTCTGGATGGCTGAAATTGTCAAAAGTCAAGAGTTACCACTGCATCTTGAATTTTTCTACTGTGATCAGAGAAATAGCATGCTCAGTGACTTGTTTTTCATGATATCATGTAGCTACAGCAACCACTCATTCTGCCTCTACATCTGTTTTTCCCTTTTGAGGGCCATTCCATTTCAGAAAAAGAACGGCTGATTTTACTTGGTCGCCCCTAAAATGTACATGTCTAGCATAGAAAGCGGTCTTTACAGCTCCTAAGCTTTAATTAATCATACATTTTTGGACAGCAGTGACACTGTTTTATGGGCGGAAAAAAACTACTGCACAAACATCTAGCTCAAATTCTGGTTTTGCTACGTACTAGCTATGAGACCTGAAGCAGATCTCTCACACATAAAAAAGCTGAAAACTAAGAGAGCTAATTTATAAGGTCACCAGTGATTCCATGTATATGGCAAGAAATGTAAAACATGAACACAGAACAGCAGTTCTTGAGTTTTTTGGTCTTAGGTTCCCTTTATATTGTTAGAAATTATTGAAGACTCCTATTAGCTTATCTTAGGAAATTCTAGAAAACACAAGAATATACATGCACACATTCCAATAGCCAACATGTGGTATATAGAAAATTCCACTATACACAATGTGAGAAAATGGGAGTAAAAGAGGTAAATAATGCCTTAGTACTATTATGAAAATTAATTTTGCTTCAGGCCCCTTATTAGGGCCTCAGGAATCCCCAGACATCCTCAGATCACATTTTGAGAACCACTAGCCTAGAATATCCTACATCAGAAAGCAGGAAAGTTGTCAAAGACCACAGGAATCATATCAAAAGGATTCAGGAGCCAACACTGAGGAACTCTCACTGGTCAAAGGGAGCACAAATTTAGTATCAGAAAGAATAAATGCAATAGGGCCGGCTGAGTGGCTCAGTTGGTTAAGAGTTGGCTGAAGAGTGCGAGCTCTGAGCAACAGGGCCGCCAGTTCGATTCCCACATGGGCCAGTGTCCCCGCACCTAAGCTGAGCTGTCGCTGAGCTGCCAACAGGTGGCAGGATGGCTCAGCTGGTGTAACAACAAGATTGCCTGTTCGATGGTGGGCTACACCCACCCACTATAAGACTGATATAGCTGCTGCTCGGGTGGCCCAATGGATAGGGCATGCACTCTTAATAACAAGGCTGCTGGTTCAACTCCCGCATGGGATGGTGGCTACGCCTACCCACAGCTAAGATTGAACACAGCACCTTGAGCTTAGAGGCCACGAGCTGCCGACTGGAAGCCAGATGACAACTGGTGTCCTCCACAACTAAGACTGAAGAACAACAACTTGGCTGGTCCCCTTCCCCAATTCCCCAACACTGTTCCCCGTCCCCCACCCCCCATTCTCCAATAAAATCTTAAAAAAAAAGAATAAATGCAATGGATTGAAACACTAATATTTTTAATTTCATGAATTCTTAATCAATAACACACCTTTCCCTCCCTGCCTCCATCTCTGTCTGTCTGTCTTTCTCTCTGTCTGTCTCTCTCAATGGTTACTTTTGGAGAATATTACTGATTAGATGGCTACTGGAGTCAACTAATTACTTTGAAAATTGATAAAGAAAGAGAAAGAAGTGTTTTTCCTGCCTTTCCTACATAAACATGTACCTCAGTATACTCAAATAGCTTAGTTTCTTTTCATAGAAGTGCTCTAGGCAACAAATGAAAAAATGATTGAAATAAGATTTGAACCCCTAATGAATTGATGGATTTAGGCAACAACAATTACCATTGACTATGAACATATCACACACATACACACAGGAAACTGGTGTTAATTTAAGTGCCTCCTGGTGGGAGTACACAACACACAGAAAGTATTCTTGACAGAAAAATGAAAGCAGAATTTGATCTAGCCTCTAGATGTAACTACCCGGTCACAAGAAATATAGTGGCCAGAGGAAATTTAACATTTAATCCCATGGCCGGCAATCAGCAAAATCCAGCCTATGGGAAACTTGGCAGAACCAACAGTCTAGTGTGGTAAAAAATAAATTGCAAAGAAAATATAGTGCAGGATGAACCTATTGTTGAAAAGAAGCTCAAGAGGCATGTCAACCACTGAAAAGAAAAATGAGAAAAACGTGAATTTGAACACCGATCAGATATTCCATATTTGATATTAGGAAAGGTCTTCAAGTATGACAATGATAGTACAGTATTAAAAGAAAAGAAAGAGTCCTTCTCTTTCAGAGACATGTCCAGAAATACTAACGAAATAATAGCATGTCAGGGATTTGCTTCTAAATAACCCAGGGTGGGAAGAGGAGGTTGGCGTCTCCATGAAGCAAGATTGGCCTTAAATTGATCATGGTTGCAGCTGAGAGAAAGGCACATGGGGTTTCCTTCCATACAAAACAAAAATGGAAGCAGCCATGCAGATGTCTCCTTGTCTTCTCCCGGGATTCTGTGAGATGCCCGAAGGCAGGACCTGCACGCTCCGGGACCCAGCACTCAGTAGCATTCCGCTCCCGGTCCTTGACTCAAGCTGCAGATCTGCAAAGCTGACCTGTGACGGGGCAGGATCAGCGAAGCAGCCCTGAGCCAGCGGTCTCTGAACCTGAGACATCTTTCCAACAGAGCAGCAGACAAAATCCTACTGGCAGTAGGATCACAACCGAGAAACATAAACAAAAACTCAACACAGAAAAAGGTGTACAAAACTCATCACAAAGAAAACACATGCAAATGAACTTCTCCTGGGTATGGGAGCTATGGGAGTTTGCATTACTCTACTTATTTCTGTGAATTTTCCAAACTTTCTTTACTTGCTATATTGTTGTAGATATGGGGGGAAAACCTAATCAACTTTTATTTTAAATCATTTATACTATCAAAGCTGTAGAGATAGCTATTTTTATATAATAATATTTTATGTGTTATATTTCTGTGATCCTTTCTGTGGCTTGGATAGAGGAAGAATATTATAACAAGAAAGAAAATATTGAAAACTATCATTGAGGAATTTTTAAATTGAATTTTGAAAGCAATATAAGAACACTCTTTTTATATTTGGGAAGGAGAGAATACCCTTCATTATCTTTTCCTATACAAATGAAGAATTGCTATTTTATAAAATCACATTTGGATAACCTAGCTCAGGGGTCGGCAAACTTTTGAGACGGAAGAGCCAATCCTGTCCCTCACAACAATTTAAAAATTATTCGAGAGCCATAAAACATATGAAATCATCATTATGTGAATAATATCCTTTAAAAATTTTATAAATGAAACTATGATAGTTTTATTTTCAGTTTCAATTTTACTTCAGAGCCACATGTACGTACCCAAAGAGCCACATGTGGCTTGGGAGCCGCAGTTTGCCGACCCCTAACCTAGCTCATGGAGATCTAAGGTTCTTCTAAAACCTCAGTTTCAGGAAGCTGGGGACAAATAGGGGTGTCTGGGACCTAATGAAGGGGCTCTGTCCAGATACTGGACAGATCTGGATGTATCTATTCAGATACTCAGTCCACCACCACCTCTAGCCCCACCACCCCCATCTCCCACTCCCTCCCATCAGCCCAAGGAAGGAAAGTAAAGTTTAGTTTAATGCCAAGATGCCACACCTGGTGACACCATATTCTCTAAAGGAATTTGTGTCCCACAAACAAAAGTAGATTTTTTTTAATTTCAGAGAAAAATGTTCCTTTCAGCTAAAGATACTCAAGGAACTAGGCAACAACTTAGAATCCTATGCCAGCTTCAATTATTTGACTTAGAAAATAAATGAGGGGCCGGCCGAGTGGCGCGATGGTTAAGAACTGGCTTGGGACACCAGAGGGCCCCAGTTTGGATCCCACATATGAGGGCCGGTGACACTGCCCTCCACAGCTAAGATGCTGAACAACAGCTCAATCTGGAGCTGGGCTGCCGTGAGTCGCTGGTGACGGTGTAGGCTGCAGCCCCTGTGGCAGTGGGTTGCCATGGGCTACTGTATGTAGCCAGCAGCCAGCGTGAGTGGCCAACAGCCACAGTGAGCGGCCGTCCAGAAGCCGGCGACTGATCTGCCTCACCTGGGAAGAGCGCAATAATGGTGCCAACTTGGGCCAGTGAAGCAACATCCTCCACAACTAGACCGAAGAACAAAACGACAGCAACTTGTCTGTTCCCCTTCCCCCAATTCCCCACCGCTGTTCCCATCCCCCAATTCCCCAATAAAAACCTTAAAAAAAAAAGAAAAAGAAAATAAATGAAAGAATATGTGCACCAGTGACTATTAACAATGAAACTGAAAAAAAATGTTGCCATTTGGCTTGGATAATTGTTATGTTTTCCACACGGGTCTAATTAAACTTGGTTTAGACTGTATGCTGCCTTTTCTTAACCCTGCTATTAAACAAACAAACAACAAGAAGGAAAAAAGCTGAAACTGCCACTTCTGTGCTTTATATATATTGTGGGAGGCTGCACTCAAAGTGAGGGAAAGAGTCAAAATGACTCAATATATGGCACTGTAACCTTGCAGCTAAAGAGTGTGAGCTTTGGACCAGGTTGCCAAGGTTAAAATCACTCATCTTCCATTTATTCCCTGTGTGACGTTAGGCAAGTTGAACAACCTCTCTGGCAGAGTGGGCGTGTCAGAAGGTTGTTGTAATAACTGAGATGGGAAGTAGAAAATGCTTAGGACAGAGCCTAACACACACATGCTCTATAAATGCTACCTACTCATGTGTATCATAACCTAATATACCTTTTTCCTACTCTCACCCGCTTTTCCTCTTTTCACCCAAGAAGCAAAGACTTTACAAGCTTCTAATTTTTCAGCCTTATTAGTGAATACTGTCATCTATTTTAAACCTTGACTTTTCTATTTTCCCAGAGCAGAAATGAACTGATTTATTTGCACCCAAGTGCATGTAATGAGACAAATCTTTTATTCACCAGAATTCTTGGAAAATAAATAGTATTTATGGGTGCCAGTTGTTAAGGTATAAGGGGAGAGCCCTGTTCCACAGCTGCTCCAGCATGGGGAGAACTTTGATATTCAAGTGAGAAATGAAGTAGGGAGAGATCAGTAGAGCTGGTTGAAAGATCACAGAGGTCAAACCACAACTCTTCAAGTCTTCACTAAAGTCTATTTGATGGGATGAGATTTCCCCGTGGAAAGTGGTGTGGAGAGAAGTCTTTCATTCAGAATGTATGTGAGTGACACAGAGGCAGCTCTTTAGAGCTCAGGAGCTCGGTGGCCGAGGGAGACGTGAGAGACATGTGGAATCACCAGAAGGTTTGGGGTTGAGCCAAATTTAACTAAAAATTTTCAAAGGGCAGGGAAAAAACCAGTTGATATTCAGTCACCAAGATTAAAGGTTGACAGTGTAAGGAAAGGATGCAAAGGTTCTCAAAGAACAGGGACTCCATGGGAACCTAAAAATCATGGTCAAAGGTCATTTGACGAAGGGTGGTCTTGGGTCATAAAGCATCGTAATGACTTACTAGGCTCTAAGGAATCCCTGGGCACACCAGAGAGCAGGAGGACTTAGAGGACCTGGTTGCTTCTCCAGGGCTTGGATCAAGGTGGGCAGCTCCACAGAGCAGACAGACAGCAAGATGGTTGAGGTCTCCAACTGTGAAGCTAAGCTGCCTGGTATGCACCTCAGCTCGCCATCTCCAAGCTCAGATTAAGTACTTGTTCTGTCTGCTCACACATCCATCCCTGAATTTTCCCTCCGTCCCAGTGCTCCTGGTTAGGGGATCCCGAATAGATCTTGTCTACAAGCAAGGAAACACAGGACTTCTCTACAGCATACAACACAATTATATCCTGCCCCCATCTCAGTAATTTCAGAAAATACATTCTTAACCTGATCTTCGCATGTATTCTTTTTCTGTTCTATCATCGTCATGCTGGAGTGCTTCTTCTCACTTGCCTGCAATGCATTCCTTACACAGCTAATTCCTGCGCACTGCCCCCAGGCCCAGGTAGCAACGCACGAGAACCCCACAGTTCCCACAGGGTGCAGAGGTCTGTCTGAGCTCAGGCTCTTCACTTTGCCAGGTACATTCTCCAAGCAGTGACAGTTAATATTACAGGAGGCTCTAATTATCCCTAGGACCCTAAACTCTCTTGGTTTTCCAAAGTACTGACCCAGAATTTAATTAAAAAGACCAGATGTAGAAGCCAACCATCAGAGAGGAGGAATGTCATAAAGTAACAGGGGGCCAAACCTTTATATTTTCTGTTCTTCTTTGACGTTAACACCCAAGGTTAGGGCACCCTCCAGACACTATTCCTGTCCTCCTGTCTTTCCATACTCCTCCCTCAAGAGTGACTTTTCAGAATCACACACCTGGTAAAATCCTGGGTCCAGAGTCCAGAGAATGACATCTTGGTCCCAATCTGCCAATACAAACAGTATGGCCTGGGGATGGTTGCCAAACTTCTCCAGGCCTCAGCTTTCTTCTATGTAACATTTTCAGTGCTGAGCTGTGTTTCCTGCCAGCTGTAACGCTATATGACTCTAAGGTCCCCATTTATGTTTTGGCTGACCTAAGTATAGAGAACTACCACGATGAAAATCCCCAGGTTTAGTTTATGGAGGAGATAATTCTTAATTTACAAACTTCTTCAATGTGGGGTCTTTCCAATTTGTCTCCTAGGCATAATAAAAATAGCTACCATTAATGGCCTAGTACATGCCAGGAACTGTTCTTGGCAGTTTGCAAACTCAACTGAGACTTTCTAAAGGGGCGGCTGGTTAGCTCAGTTGGTTAGAGCGCAGTGCTCATAACACTAAAGTTGCCAGTTCGATCCCCACATGGGCCACTAAGATGCGCCCTCCACAACTAGATTGAAACAACTACTTGACTTGGAGCTGATGGGTCCTGGAAAAACACGCTGTTCCCCAGTAAAAAAAACAAACAAATAAATAAACATAAAGGATTTTAAGGGGGCTAGGGCTCCTTGGCTACAAATTAACTCAGCCCTCTCCCACTCTGTTGAGCCTAAGAAGCAACGCTTGGTGAACTTACACCTCATCTGCCATTTTACGAGCTTTGTAACACCAATTGAAGATGTAACACAAGAGGACAGGATAAACTTATAAGCCACAAGAAGACTCATATCTACAATAAACTCAGGCTTTCAAAAAGAAATGCTAAGAGCAAAGCAGGTGGTTTAGTTATTTTGAGAGCAAGAAAAAAAAATGATCGAGGAAGGGCCAAAACTATTGCTTGGGTAAAACAGTATAAAACAGCAGATGTCAAGGAGAGGCCATGCTTAACAGCAACTATTCATGCTCTTTATAAGAGAGAAATGAAACAATCCTTAAAGGTTTGTCAGACTCCAGAATAGGCCAGGGTCTAGGAACTTGTAGGCTGTAAGTCTTGAGTTGGATAAAGTGATCTTGCCTTGGGAATAGTTTGAGGGGAAAAAAATAAATCCAAGGCTTCTCACAACCTTAACAATCTATAAATCTATCAAAGAGCTAACTTACCAAATTACACAAACAACACAAGAAGCCAGAGATAGAAAAAAAATGTAGCAACATGTTAGATTTGGACTTGGCTTGGGCCCTGCTGAACAGGGAAAAAATGGGTGAGATATGGAGAAAGGGGAAGAGACCTTGAGACGGGGCAAAGGAAAGGCTCAAGTAGGGCTGATGATAAACAGGTTCCTTGGGGCAGGGAAGAATAAGGAGACAGAGCTACCGGGAGCTGAGCGAGTGGCTGGTTGGCAGCAGAGCTAGCTGCTCTGGGCTGTAGAACACCTCATTCTGCGGCAGATCTCTTGAGAGCCGAGGGACCTCTCCAGTTCCTTCCTCATCGTCCTCAGCCTGAAAACAGGGGCACTCTTGCCCCGTGCTTTGTCGTTTACATCATCTTCTCAGACTCAGTAATGAATAGATGCTGTATATGAAAAGTTGCACGCTTGAAATTTTCTTTTCCTCTCTTTTTTTTTTTTTCTTTTTAGATTACAGATTTCTGCATCCTGATTACTTGGTGAGGATTTTTATCACAGCCTTTGGATGTTTTGAGATTATGGGATTTAACATTTTATTATAAAACCCAAATGCTTATTTCTTTTTTTTGGTGAGCCCTTGAAACGCTTTCCCTTCCCCCTCTGAAGCATAAGGGACACTGGGTCCAGTGCCTTACCATTCAGAGAAGTGTTTTTTTGAGCTCTCAGATGGCTGCTTATAAGCTACAGACTGGTGGGCTTGCTCGGCCTCAGTCACTGCCAAAGCATGACACATATTACAAATGACAACAGATGTCTCTAACATGGCTGCCTACTTCCCCTCCCTTCAAAGCTCATTGCAGTGAGAGACACAGGGGAGTCAGTTAAACCTGGCTTCCTCTTGAAGGTTTTGATTGCACCGTCAGTCACCTTCAAAAGCCACGTGACCATGTAAGGCAAAAAGGGGCACCCATCATTCCAGCAACTGAAGAGCCTATGAACTCCAGAGGTTTAAATCATTTACATTTTCTATCGTAACACAGAATGATGAAAGACACATTTTTGCCTCATAAACTCACTCTCAGGACATATTGCAAAACAGAGAATTGGGCCCCAAACCATTTAAATATATTCTCCCAGTCAAATTTCCATCGAAACCAAAGGTAAGAAGCTTTAGGGGAAATGGATAACCTGTATTTAATGAACAGCCAAACCCAATGACCTCATTTGAACCCTGACCAAAAATCTTCCTCTCCTCCCCCAGTCCTGCAATCAGCATGGGTGACCTGACTATCCAAACCCATCGACACTCTGGTCTCTATTCTAGTGACCCTTTCCTCCACTCCACCTGAGCTACCCACCACCCAAATATCCCACCCTTTGACTACCATATCTTTCGCTTCCACTTCCTTATCAAAACCCCCTTCAACCATTAGGGCCTCATCAGAAGCTTCATTTCACATCCCTTCAAACTCAGTTTTCTTTCTAAAGGCCATCATTCCCATAACACACTTTTCATAACAACCTTGCCAAATGCCACACTTAACTTGCTCACCCTTTTGTCCGTCTCTTTCTGCCAAACCCCAGCTTTAGATGATGCCTACCGTAGCTCTGTCTGTGCCTGCAACGGAGAACCTGGGCACTGGAGAAAGTCACATGGAGGCAGACAGTGTCATCCTACCTTCATGAGCACCAACTGCAGATGAGTACTCTGCAAAGAGGGGCGACCCTACCACATTTCTCTCCAGGCTCATTCTGGAGAGAAACTACCACCCCTTCTGACATCCACACCATCAGCAGCACTCCCATTCTCAGTTGACCTTGTCTCCTAAGAGAGAAATGGAACCCATCACACAGCAACTTCTTGTTATCAGACTAACATCTCTACCTCTTTGATTTCTTCCTTCCTGTTGCATCCTGTTCCCTCCTCTCATCCAAGGCCAGCCACTCTACTTGGGCTTTAGATACTCTGTCCTGTCTTCTCAGGCTCACACAATCAATTACCCCCCTCCTCTCCAGTTTACTCAATCAACTTCTCCCTTTCAAGCAGACCCTTCCCATCCTCAGGTCCTACCTTTAAACCCTGCACCTCAACCTCACGTGTCTCTAGCTAGTGCCCGATTTCTTTGCTTCCTTCACAGGAAAAATAAAAATTGTCCTCCTTGGGTATCTCCATTTTTTTCATCTCCCATTTAGTTCTCAACCCATTCCAATCTGGCCAGCTCCATCACTCCCTGGGACAGCTCCTGCCCAGGTCAACAATGATCTCTTTGTTGCCAAAAAATAAGAATTCCTTTTACATTCTTTATCTTTCGGAAATGTTGGCTACAGTATTTGGCAATGTTGATAAATTTTCTCCCTGAAATACTCCTTGCTTTGGCCTCTATAGTCAACGTTCTCCTTCCCCCTGCCACAGTTCTCTTCTCTTTGCAGGCTTATCCTCCTCTACCTGTTCTTTAGGGTTTGAGCTCCTCAAAGCTGGAACCAGAACCCCCTTTCCCTTTCATTCTATATCAGCAGGAAAAGCCCAACGACCCATAGGGGCAAGCAGGTAACACAATTAAGTGAAGCCAAGTTGACTTTCATTTCCCTATCAGCTCTGCAACTTAAAACAAGCAGAAGAGCAGGATAACTGGCAATAGACCCTAGCAATCAGGGTAAGATGACAATAGGGAGAGGTACAGACTGTAATAAAATGGACAGCACATATTCTTACTAAGACAACAGTTACTTGGCTCAAGCTAGGGGTCCTGAGTTATATATGAAAACTCACGATTTTTTTTTTAGCTGAGCCATCCTGCCACCTGTTGGCAGTTTAGGGGCAGCTCAGCTCAGGCCAGGAATCGAACCGGTGACCCTGTTGCACAGAGCTCGCACTCTTGAGCAAGCTCTTAACCAACTGAGCCATTCGGCCAGCCCTGAAAACTCATGATTTTTAAATCTTGGCAACTATATCAATTAAGATTTCATTCTGATACAAATAAAAGAAATCCTGGTTACACCAAAAGGAGAATGTATTGGCTCTTTTCATTGAAAAGCCTGGAGGTACAGCTGCCACTGGTGTAATCAGTGTGATCAGGACCAGTGTCTACCTGGATTCCACTTTTCTGTTTTGCCAGTTCTCAGATAAGCTCGGCCCAATGGCAGTACGGCAGTTACTAGACCTCCAGACCACATCCTGCCAGGTTTAAGCAAAAAAACAAAAAATATTCTCTTCCTAGAGCTTGCTCAGTCTCAAAATTCCCTCTGACTGGGCCAACTTGGATTATTAGACAATTCTTGAAGCAACCTTTGTGGCTAGGCTATTTGGGAGAGGATATCCCAGCCCTGGGTCAGACACTTCATTTGGAGTCAGGGGTGGAGCTTCATCTAAAGCACAAGGTCTGAGATTGAAGAATAGGCAATTTTTAAAAAAGAAATTAGAGTGCTGCTATCGAAAAGAGAAAATATATTCTGAGCAGCCAAAAAACCAAAAACATGCGACAGCAACTTGTTCAAATATTTGAAAAACACTATACAGGCCAAATAAAACAGGTTTGCTGGCTGAAGGGGCTCATCAACCTCCAGCTTCAATCCTCTTTTCTCTGTTTGTTTCCTAGGTGATCCCCTCCAAGAGCAAGCCTTCATTTACCATCTCTGTACCCAAAATGCCACATTTTTATCTCTGACTCACAAATTCAACTGCCTACTCAACATCTTCACTTGGATGCTTCAAACTCATCTCAAATTCAATTTGTCCAAAATGAAATTATCTTTTCACCCTCCACCCCCTCCCACCCAAAGCTGGCCTTCCTTGGGAATTCATTTTTGGGGGGCGGGTTGCGGGGGGAGTAAGGGGAGATAAGACAAGCAGGACTGAGGTATTGTTTGAAAAGAAAAAAAAATCTTTCAGGGAGTCAATTGTAAGACTCCACTAAAATGCTTCTGCTACTTCATATTCAAGAAAGACATTTGCTATCTTCATTCATCTAAATTTGCAATTTCCATTTCCCATCTCTCTTCCCAATGTATTTTTAAGACACATAGAAACTAAGTTTCATCATAACAAATACCAAAGGGAGAAAAATTATCAAGGGACATTCAAAGGTGCTTTTGCTTGCTAGTTTGTTAGCACAGATGTAGTGCTCTAGCAAACATATTATCTGATCTGATCCTGACAACAACCCAGGAGGTTGGTAAGGAAAATATTACCATATTTCACCAAATCTAAGAAATCACTGATTATAAGATGCACCATTATTTTATGAACCACTATGTTGGAAAAAAACACCACAAATTAAACAATAACATATAATGCGCTGTAAAACACATCTTGTTTTCAGACATATTACAATGTAAAATAAGCAAAAAAGTATGTCTTGGAACCTTTGAAAAATATTAGCATAAGGCTCACTTTTCAGATAAGGAACCAGAGGCTCAGAGACTTGCCCAAAGTTATCATTTAAAAATTGAAGAATAGACTTGAACCCCATGAGGATAAATTCCCTAATCTGTTTTTCCTCTCAGTCTAGCCCTTGGGTTTGAACAATCTCTACAGTTCCTGCTGAGGCCCCCAAAGCTTTTCTGATACAGAGCTGATGAAGGAAAGTCAGAACTGAGTCAATTCAACAAATGCTTTTAAATTGGCATGGATTCCAAGATTGAGAATAATTTAGAACTTGACTTTTCTGTAATTTCTAGACAGCCTAGGAAATACTGCTAACATAAATAGCAATCTATGCCAAGTGTGTAAGAAAATGTTTACATCATTAATTTTACTGCTAACCGAGTAGGTTGGCCACAAAAACTTACAGTTTGCTATTAATTTTAGGTATGATTCACAAGACGATTTTCATTTGTGAAATGATATTACTGGGCATCTAGTCAAGGTAAAACTTTTCATTCCTTTACAATAAAGTATGCCTGTTTAATGATTTTGTGTGTTTGTTTGTTTCTTTAATACCCATTTGGAACAGTGCCATGTTACACCTAATTACTGTATAAACTAATGCAAAGCAAATGTGTAAGCCTATTAGTTCTAATCAGTTTGTGCAAGAAGCCTTTTGATTTCAACACCCAAGATTCATTAAAAAGAAATTTTGTTGCAAAAGCCAATAAGTTTGGTGTGTAGGATCCGAATAACAGAATAGGCTTAATTCATGACAAAGTTTTTTTATTGAAACCTAATTGTTTTACATTTTGTCTTCCCCACAGCACCTAGAGCCATGCCTTAAACATACAAACTGCCTAATCAGTACACATGATAAGATATACAGTGAGAAAAACGAGGGTCCCTCTGTTTTTGTAAATGTTCCTTCTTCCTAGGCCTGGGCTAGCTTTGCAGGAGAAGCCATCTAGCACATTCTTGGCGGTGCCTGCTGTGAGTCTTTGTGACAAAGGCACATCAAATTTAATACTGGAAGCTAATCAATGGGTACAAACATAAAAAATATGCAGGTGGCAGATTACCTTTAAGTATGTTTAGTAACTAAGCAATATACTAGAATGTTTTAAAACCAGGTCCAAGCAGCAATGGATGTAGAATTATCAGAGGTGGTGTAGCCAGGCGCTAGATGTGACTTCGGGCAAGTCACTTGTCCGAACATGTTTTCTTACTTATTACTTACTCATCTCAGGGATACTGCAAAAGAAATTAAGGCAGGAGAAAATCTTTTGCAAACCCTAAAGCGCTATACAATGTAAAGTATCATTAGGGATACTAGTAAAATGTCCCATTGCCCAGAGTACTACAAAGACTATTTTGGGGGTTGCTTAAGATGAAGTCGGGGGCTCTTTCTAAAATGCAAACTCGATCATTCATTCCCAGGTTTAATGACTCCTTATTGCCAAAGGATAAATTCTCAGCTGTTTAGCTTGGTAGATGAGGCTATTAAAAAACTGGCTCTTCTGAAGCCCTATCTCTCTGGCTTTCCTTTTCAAAGACCACAGCAAATGTACAACCGCTCCCTGATCACACTCTCTTCCATATATCTTTGTCTTTACAATTTTGGTATATTTTCGGGCTGTGATTATTCTACCACACCCAAGACTCCAGACTACTATTATAGCACCTTCCAAGTCATTAGGAGGCTCTGAGCTTCTCTAAGGCAAGGAGGGCCAGTGCCTTGTTCTTCCCCATCCTAGTAGGAAGTTCAACCTACAACATCTCAGTAAATGTTGCTTGAGTGACAGGCATGGGAGATCCTCATTTGCATACCACAAAAAGATGGTGCCAAGGAGAGAATCTCAAGGGTAGGTTGTCAACTGAAAAAAGGCGTAGAGGCCGTAATAAAAATACTACAGGTCCTCATCTCTTATCCAAATGCTCTAAGGCCAGATGCATTTTGGAATTCAGAAATGTTGACATTTTAGAAAGGTAACATATACCTTATGTTCCCAGTAGAGTGTAGGTTGGCACCCCATACTCAAATACAGTAATACTTCTGCAGCAAAACTTTATGAATAACCACACTAAATGAGATAAATAAAAAATACAGGGGCAGACAGCTGGCTCAGTTGGTTAGAGCACGTGCTCTGAACAACAGTGTTGCTGGTTGGATTCCCACATGGGCCAGTGAGCAGCATCCTCTGCAACTAGATTGAAGACAACTTGAGCTGAGCCGCAGCTGAGCAGCCAACAGATGGCAGGATGGCTCAGTTGGTTAGAGCGCATGCTCTTAACAACAAGGTTGTCAATTCGACTCCTGAATGGGATGGTGGGCTGTGCCCCGACACTAGATTTAAAAAAAACAAAACAACAAAAAACGGTGACTTGAGCTGAGCTGCTGCTGAGCTGCCAATGGGAGACCAGATGGCTCAGTTGGTTAGAGCACGTGCCCTTAACAACAACAAGGCTGCCGGTTCGACTCCCACATGAGATGGTGGGCTGCACCCCCTGCAACTAGATTGAAAGAGACAACTGGATTTGGAGCTGATGGGTCATGGAAAAAAACACATTGTTCCCCCCAAAAACATATTGTTCCCCAATAAAGTTTAAAAAAAAAAAGAATACACACAGACTCTCATTCATTGAAGTCAAATCTCACCTCCAAATGGGTTACAAGAGCTTTCCGAGCCTTTGGATTCTGGAATTAGAGAAAAAGGACAGTGGGTCCATGCCACCTGATTTGTGTACATAGCTCTTTCATTCCATTTTCTCGTTGGCTCAGAAATTCACTATGGTAGGACTGACCTATATTTAGGCAACAAATAAAACTGGCCACACATCTAAACAGCAGTATACAGTCTATAAAATACTCTAAGAAGAAGGGGTTCGGGGGCACATACAAATGGTTATCTCCAGTGGCAACTGTTGTAGCCTCTTAGAAGAAAAAAAAAGAAAAAACAAAAACTCTGGATCTAGCACTGAAGGACCAGATGACAAAAGCAGCGATACACAGAGCAGGAAATGACTGTACAAATAATTGTGTAAATAAATAAACAAATACATACATATTTACATATATACATATCATTTGGAACACCTATCACTGATTTCTAAATGACTCTCCAACTGGGGGACAGGGGCAGAAATATATTCATACAATGGCATTTTGTAAGCCAAAATCAAGGTGTCCCAGACCAACCTGACTTGTTTCTATATCAAAATAGAAACAGTAATGCATGCCACCTGCTCTCCAGGATTTCAGGGAGGAGCAGAATAACTCTTTTAGCAAATACATATATAGATGATATAGATATAGGTATAGGTATAGATATATAGATACAGATTAGCTATAGATATAGACATATATTCTTTTAAACAACCAGAAAGACTCCCATGTAATGCCTCACGTAAAACATTTCTTTTAGAACCAAATGTTTGGCAGGAGTAAAACTCTCCCTAAGAAACTGGCAAGTGCTTTCTTTTCTAAAACGAAGGACTACCGTGTTTCTCCGAGAATAAGACCTAACCAGAAAATTAGCCTTAGAATGACTTTTCAGGATGCTTGTAATATAAGCCCTACCCCAAACATAAGCCCCAGTTAAGATCATCAGCCAGACATGACTGTTTGAATAAAGTAGATTTTTGTACATGAATAAATTAATAAATGTAGATTGTTGGAGCAAAAATTAATAGAAGACCCAGTCTTATTTTCAGGGAAACACAGTACATAACTAAGAAGAAGGAGAATGTATATCCCATTTGCAGTGAATCCTAACACCTGGACATCCATTTTGTGTTTAGCTATGAATCTTAAAGTTCTTATTTCAGGGAGAAGGAGAATTCTGCCTCATAACATTTAGGACAGGCATCTCTTGATTCTATCATACAACAGAGGACAATAATAACAGCAATAACTACCATCTACCCCACTGAGTCCTCACTACATATGGCAGACAGCTGAGCACTCTAAAGGCCTCAATTGTTCCTCACATGAATAATAAAACCTACCTTATATGGTTATCAATCCATTTTACACATAAGAAATTAGATCTTTTAATAAAGACCCCAGAGCTTTTAAGGATAGCCAAATGACAGTGATGTTATCTCTTGCCAATTACTTGGCTTCTACTTTGAAAAAAAAAATGGTACAACTCACTCTTAATAGCTCATGCTTCCATTCACTACTATAAATCTCTTTCAGTAAGCATGTAGCAGAAACTCTCTGGCCCATACCTAAAGCCTTTCCCATGTGTTCCAGCTGAAAATGCTCCCTCTCCCTCTCTCCTTCCCCCTCTCTCTCTCCCTCTTTCCCTCTTTCTCTCTCTCTCTCTCTCCCCTCCTTGTCAGAAATACTCCTTGAATTTTCTCCATCCACCCATCCCCTTTTGGGCACCTATCATTTACTAGGCACTGTGCTGAAGATACAAAATGTACAAGTCACTGTCCAATCACTCAAGTGTTCACTTGAGACATGCAAGCAACTAACCGTACTTGAACATGATAGTTATACATGGCAAAGGAGTAACAGATCAATTCTGCCTCAGGGTGGAAGTTCAATGGTCACAGAAGTCTTCAGAGAGGTCGTGACCATTAACTGGGTCTGAAGAATGATTGCAAAGATACAAGATGGACAAAGAGGAGAAGGGCATTTTAAGGGCAAAATAATAAAAATGAATGATGCTACCAGGGTACTTTACGCCATTCAAAGAGTATTGAATGACAATGGGGAAATGAAGCTAGGAAAGAGGGATGGAACTGGCCATAGAGAAGCACAGATGAATAAACCCCAGTCCCCAAAGTCCAATCTTCTATGCCTGTCTGACCACAGCATCCAACACAGCACAGCACCCTGACCTATAGGAAGGGAAAAAGGGAGGACATGGGGCAACCAAATGGGCATAGGAAGCCAAAGCGCTCATCAACTCACCAGGAGAGCCTGGCCACCTCTTCCCAATGTGCTTTCCCAACTCCGCTCAGCACACTTATTCTTACCAGATGCCCTGTGGATTCTAAAAACTAGTCTCTTGTCCTCTCTGAGGCCAATATCTACCAATTATTCATGATTCTAAGACCTTGAGTTGAGGACAATATGCTGTTTGATCAAGGGCTCTTCATCCTGAGGGGCAGCTCAGAGGACAGGACAGGGGAAAAAGTGCTCACTGAGCTGGGCAGAGGAACAGGAGAACTGATTTTAAATAGACAGCTTTTGGAGGGAAATAGTGAGATCATAGGTCACCAGTTACAGAAGCTTCACGATCCACCTAAATGCCAGGGCACAACAAAGACTGACAGAGCTCTTGGGCTTGTAACTGCCTTTTCCAACTAAAGGATGAAAAGAACGAAGGTATTATGTAGTTCCAAGAGGAAGTGGAGAGTGAAAAAACCAGAATAAATACAGGGGTAAAGCCAGAAAGGCATACACTAGTGTCCCAGAATGTTTGAAATGATAGAGAGAGAAAAAATAAAGAGGATTGAAATATATAACCTAATGACAATAGAGGAAAACAGACCAACAAGTTCACCAATACAGTGAAGCATCCAATTCTGTGAGGGGAAAGCACTGTGGGGGCACTGCTCCCGACGACAGCCAAAACACTAGAATAATCCAGTGTCCAGTCTTAAAGAAGGTTGGTGATGATTACCAGCATCATCTTACATGTTTCTACACTGAGGATGGAGATTACAAAGTCATCTGTCTTTAGCACACTCTCAGTCCTGGGATTGTGACTTGTCTTGAGCACCCCAAAACATGAAATCTAAAATAATCTTAAAAAACAAACCAATAATAAAAAAGCCTATCTTTCACTCATCTCTCCCTCAGTCTTTAGACCAGTCACTAGAGTAACATCAACCAAAAACTTACCCACTGACTAATCCTTTTACAGAAGGACTGGGTGAAAAAAGAAACAGAGGCATTTACCTATGCACACAACAGAGATACTTACCTAGCGACCCAAGAGAGATACTTCATCTACCAAGAGTCAACTGTCATCACGTAGCTAGTGCCCTCTGAGCAACAGCACCCACTAGTGGTGGGGAGGAATACAGAGAGAAAAGGAAGCACACATAGATTCCTTCCATTAGTGTAAAACTTAGCCATATTTCACAAAATTACCAAATATTGTGAATACAGCCACCCAGAAGCCTGGTGTTATTAGGCTCATCTGACATTGGAGACAGCGAAGATCAAAAGGGTTGAGTCTAGCATGAATGAAAAATACAGATTTCTAAGTGCTAAAAGGTTTAAAATTATTAGAAATGTTTCCTGAAAATTGAAGGCATATCTGTCCACATGGCTAAATGCCTTTGGGGTTGTACTCCAGCTATAGAACTTTTCTCTTGCCCCAACCTCACTAAATGGTACATGGATGGCTGCTTCCCACCAAGCACACATGCCATCATTTTAAAGAAATCCCTTCTACTCAAATAATACAATAAACAGAAGCTAACTGAATACCTATTGTACCAGGGGTGCCAAAAACAATGTATACACATTTTAAGAGATGTTATCTATGTATTGCTTTTCAAAATTGAATTGAATTATGGTAGCAATGTGTAGTAGAATGTTCACTCAAAAGATGGCATTAATCAAATGAATGCTAGTGTCACCATGCAACAGGCAAGACAGTCAAAGAAAATGGTGGAAGCACTATTTTGAAGTGGTATTTGAAATTTGAGAACGTTCTCCTGACGTAACACCCCTTGACTTCTACCTATGGGGGACCTTAAAGGATGTGGTGTGCCATAGAAAACCAGCTACAATGGTGGTACTTTGGGAAGAAATTGAAACAGCATGTGCAGCAATACAAGTGGACACTTTGGTCAATGATGCTCAAACAGTAGCTCACCGTAATCAGAAGTGTCTGGACGCTGATGGTAACCACTCTGACACCTCTTGTAATTGCAGAAGTCAAACATGACTTGTATTCACCTTTTGTTATCAGTATATATTGAGTATTACAATTTTAATACAGTTTTTTACTTTCTTAAAATGTGTACATATTTTTTTGGCACCCTTTGTATATGTTACACTATGAAGATTTGAATTTATATTCAAACACTGCTACAAACACTGTACAGTCTAGTAGGGGAGACATAATATCTATGGAATGGCATCGCCATCATACAATTGTGCAAGCTAGAAACCAAGAGGTAGTCCCTGATGCCTCTGTCTTTCTCACCCTGTACTGCCAACCTATCACCATAACCAGTCATATCACTTCCCTATTTTTCTAAACATCCACCCAGTTCTCTCCATCTTTACATCATTTCTTCCTGAGCTACTGCAAAAATTTCTAAACTGGTCCACCCACATCTCCTATGGACCCCTATAAGCCATTCATCCATTCTCTTCACTTGTCAATTTGATCACTTCAGACCCATGCTCAGAAGACCTCATGATTCTTGGGAAAAGGCTATCTTGTACCCCTTTTTCTCCATTCACAGCCACAGGGGCCTTCTTCTGTCCCTCATTCATTCCACGCCCCCTTCACCACAGGGACTTTGCACATTCTGTCAGCTCTGTAATGCCATCCCTCCCTCTTCAACTGTAATGCCATCCCTCCCTCTACTCATCCTTTGGATTGCTGTTCATCACTACTTCCATCACCCGATTTCCTCTACTAGGCTAAGCCCCCTCAAATATGTGCCTCCTCCCATAGGCACTTAGAACAGTTGTCATTTAACATTTTGTGCAATTATTTTTGTGTACAGCTTTTAAAAGAAATTCTATGAAAGCAGAAACCTTGTCTGGTTTTGCTCACCATGGTAGTTGGTTACACACAGTAGGTAGGCACTTTTGCTGAATGAAAGTACAGGGACAAGGGCTTACATTTTAATAGGGATCGATTAGTTTTGGAACCTAAGCTCTTTGCCAACCTGAAGTCATAGGTTACGAAATAACTTTCAACTCCTGGAATCATATTGCCTACTGTTACTCTAAATAGAAACATAGGGAGTTTTTTGTTAAAGTGAATTTTTGTCTCTAAAAATTTTGATGTCACCTTCAGTTAACTGTAAATATACTGAATTGAATCCTCAAAAGTGAGACATCTCAGAACTTTACTGATGCTACGCCTTTGTTTTCCAGTGGCCAAACCACCAAAATACCTATTGTATTTATTGATTAAAAACTATTTTAAAACCCTTTATTATTACTCCTACTCTTAAAAATGACAATATCTTATGTGGCCAAATATTTGGACTCATTCTGGACTTAGGTGTTTCAATGTTCATAGTTTTCTAATTTAACTCTTTTCACAATCATGTTGGACTAAAAATAAATAATTTCTGTCTATCTTCCTTTTTAAGTATTTCTGGATAAGGGATTCAAAAAAACTAAAACTGTTTTTGTTTGTAATATAAAATATGGAATTGACCTTTCCAGGGTCAGAGATGATTAATGTTTTTGCTGTATACTTTTATACATTATTTTCTTATCAAACTAATTAACAAGTATTTTTATATGTTTGTAAGCAACTGTGCTTTCACAGCATACATTGTGTATATGTAAAGATCAGTATTTAAGTTTCACTGTTCACTTTTAACTGACAAAAGAAGTGAAAAGTACAGAAACTGTGCTAGAACTTTACTGGTCCTGGTTGTACGCACCTTTGGCCAGTCACACAGCTACTCAAGAAACCTTCCCAATAGAGTAGAACAGGACAAGTATCTGAAATCACTTTCAACACCCCCTAATAGATATTGACTGTTCTATCAAGTAGTACGTGTAAAACTTTTCATTGACAATTAGTATAATTGTGGTTAACTTCTGCTTTTGTTTTGAATTCTGTGGATTGTGTTTAAACAATTCAAAAGTTTGTTCCTGATTTTGAGATACTGAGTGGTATTGCACAGTTGTCACTTTATTGACTGTGTAAAACAGTCCCATGAGGTTTATAAAGCATACCCTTTTATAGCTTAAGGTGCTAGAATTAAAATTGATCTGTTATCACAAAAAAACAACAACAAAAAAAAAAACAACCAGGGATAAGATCAATACAAAGCAAACTGGTTAAGATGCCCTGACAAAGATGCAGATAAAGGGCACTGCAGGATTTTAAACTAGACCGTTCGCCTTTTACAAGGGGTCTTTCCTGGGAATTTCTCCATGTCTCTTCACCCCCGCATAGCATTGTGAACACGACTTCCATGTGAAGAAGTGGAGGGGAGCTATAATATCTTTATCTGTCTTTTCTCCTCTCCCAAGCCCAGACATGAAATCAACAAGGAAGAAAGTAGGGTTCCACACAGAAGGAGCTTGGCCCTTCAATAAAGGCAGGACAAGGAGAGGCTGCTAATACACACAAACCTACTGAAACAGTTGTTCCAGGCAAAACTGCTCCTAAATACCCCCCATACTTACCACAGCTTCTCTGTGGAAGCCTTTCCAGGATGTAGGTCAGCACCCTTACATGAAGCTGACTATCTTATCCTCTCCTTTAAATGTCATTAGACGTCTCTCTCTTCCTTCAAAAATCCATTTCTTCTGAAGATTTGCTACAATGAATTTCCCCATCACTTACCTAAACTGAGTACATTTAAAATGCAAGAGCTGCCCACAGTGACATGCTTCCTATTAAGAAATGTCTGGGGCCGGCCAAGTGGCGCGATGGTTAAGAGTTGGCTTGGGATGCCAGAGGGCCCCGGTTCAGATCCCGCATGTGAGGGCCAGTGACACTGCCCTCTGCAGCTAAGATGCTGAACAACAGCTCAACCTGGAGCTGGGCTGCCATGAGTCGCCGGCAAAGGCGTAGGCTGCAGCCCCTGTGGCAGTGGGTTGCCATGGGTTACCGTGTGTAGCCAGCAGCCAGCGTGAGCGGCAGCAGCTGCAGTGAGCAGCCGTCCAGAAGCCCGCGACTGATCTGCCTAACCCAGGAAGAGCGCAATGATGGTGCCAACTTGGGCCAGTGAAGCAACATCCTCCACAACTAGATTGAAGAGTAAAAGGACAGCAACTTGTCTGTTCCCCTTCCCCCAATTCCCCAGCACTGTTCCCATCCCCCCAATTCCCCAATAAAAATCTTAAAAAAAAAATGTCTGATCTTCCCTTTTCCGATATCCAATGACATAGGAGCGACCCCAGGTGCTCAGCCCCTCCCATGATTCACTGACTCAGTACAGAACAGTATGGCAGTCAAGAGTCTGCCCCAGAGTCACCATGATGGGCTGTGGACCCTGGGACCAAGAGACAATGGCTCTGCACCTTGGTTTCTGTCAAACAAGGTGAATGACAGCACCTAATTAACCGAGTTGAAAGAATCCACAAAAAATGGCGTTAACACTGGCACACCACATATGTGTGCAACCAATTAGCTACTAGTATAATTAATATCATATTAAGGAAGCCTTAGGTATTCAATGAAGCGAGCTCCACGGGAAACTTCTCAGGAAAAAAAAAGAACTATAGACACGTGTACCTGTAAGATAGCACAGCAACCTGCAAGGAGGCAGTGTTTACTGTAGCTCTGCCAGAGACAACAGCGATACCATGACCTACATCCTAGTTACACATCCAGGAACTAGTGCCAGTCACACCCACTCAAAAAATAAGGATGTGGGCGGTCCTTTACTCCTTTCGCAACGTGTATCTTGTATTTATTCAGTGTACTGTAAAATTCAAAATACAAAGCAGTATTTATAAGTTTCTTTCTTTTGGCAGAGGGTGACTAACAAATTCAGATGTCCACCAGCCGAGTCCAAATCTGAAGTGCACAAACCACACACATGTATAGGATACAATGATCTGCTAAGAAAACAGGTAAGGCGGTCACGCCAGGTATTCACAGTCACTGGGGACAACTAACTGCTCCTTAGTAACGCGCAGCTCTTCACACTTGCTCTAGAATCCTCTGCAGGAATTAAATGTGGTGAGAAAATGAATATCTTACCAGGGGAGGTTTTCATTAAAATGTCTTCACATTTTATCTCAAGCACCTCATTTTATCCAGGGAAAACTGTGACTATGAATGAAATAAAATTCTAATCTGTATAGGAAATGATTTGGTTATCTGGTTACCCACAATGCAGGCTGTGCCCTGATACCCAAGGCTGTGCAGAATGTAAGGTGTTAAGAATAAACCAATGAGCAAATGAAGCAACCATTCTACGGAGCTGTCTCAAGAGAAGTCCAGAGGTTTCTTTGCTATGGCTTTGAGCCAGAAAAATAGGCTGTAGCTTCTGCTTTCTATGTATTCAGCTTTAAGATGACATTCCCAATCTTACTGGAAGAGGGCCAGCTTGTTGGGGTCCACGAGCCAGGCAGGGTGAGAACAAGCCTGTGCAATCAAGTGTATTTTCAGGTCTCTCCCAGGCCGTCACATCTCAGGGGCAGCTGGATATGCCAGGGTCTGTCTGAAAGCAATCTACCCAGGACATTCTTTTCAGGAATAACTTCTGAAGGTCTTTACTAGACACCAAAGCCATTAACCCACTCTGTTTCAGAGAAAACTAATGGGTGATTTTTCTTTTAAGATCAGGAATCAATGAATATTAAAGAACTCAGCAATATTCTGCCGTTCCTGGTCAGATTTTATATACAAGCACCCGACTGGAAAGAGACCCTTTACCACACAGAATATAGTTTCCAATAGTGACAATATTCACCAACACACCTTAAAGTACTTCCTGGGTGCCTACTTGCCAGCCAGGAGGAAAACTGAGCAGAGTAAGGCATGTGGATAAGACCGTGAGTTTTGGTAGGACGCTGAAAGGCCTTAAGTTGCTCCCAAATAGTAGGACCCTGGAAATCATGTTTGGTAAGAATGAGTGCCCTGAAGCCTGACTCCAAGTTCTCCTCTCTCAGAGCCCCGTTGGGCAGGGGCCCACCCGGTTCCTGGGGGTCTATCACAGTGCAGGGTGGAAAACTGACCTTCACCATCTGCACATGTTTTTCTGGTTGCAACAGGTTTGTAATTCCTTGAACACTTGTCAGAGGGGAGGCAGGGTGGGAGACTGGAAAAGGCACCAGTGGCCCTTGGGTAAGACAGAGCTAGGTTTCACTCCTAAATCATGCTCTCTTTCTCTTTCTCATTCTCTCGCTTTTCATCTATAAAGTGGAATGCTCACAACTGGAAGGACCTTATCGGTTAATATAAAGATCAAAAGGGATGCGGAAAAGAAGTCACTTAGGGTAGTGCCTTTTTCCTCCCTGCTAATGTCTTCACTCTTCTATAGAGAAAGGAAGTCCTGTTCTTTTATAGACAAGCCTTATCAATACTGTTCTGGTTTTAAATCACCCTTGAAGCACCCTCCTTATCCACTGGACTGAGTTCTGAGAGGTCTTTTGCTTTTTCCCCCAAATCAAATACATGCTCAAAGCACATTATGAAATCAACTAAAAATATCCAAAACAATATACTCAGAGCAATTTCAAAAATGTTTCAGTAATACTTTTGGAGTTGGTCTACAATCTTCTAGAATGACTGCCATAAAAGGCAAGCTCATTTGTAGGTTAAGTGCTTCCAAGCTTTCAGGTGACCTCACAACTTTACAATTGCCTTGGACCACATCCCGTGGGGCTCCCCAGCTTTGCAGTAAGTTACCCGCTAAGTGTTTTACACCTCTGCGTTTTCTCATCTCACCTCGTCCTATGTGCCTCCTGCAGGAGGGGTTCCCAGAAATTATGGTTTGAGAATACAATCGGATGTTTGACAGGTGAGCCCCTTTGCTATAGATTTCAGGGACTTTTCATAGATATTTCTATGGAACTCTCGCTTTGCTTTCAAAAGTAAAACAAACAACACAGCTGAAAAACAGGCAAGAGACTTGCTAGGCACTTCACAAAAGAGGGTTGGTCAAATGCCAATATGCACACACAGAGATGCTAAAGTTCAAATGGTGATAAGAGAGTTACAAATTAAAACCATAATGAAAGACCTCTATACAAGCATCAGAATAGCCAAAATTTAAAGGACTTCTAGTAAATATTGGAAAAATGTAGAGTAATGGCACGCTCATTCACACCAGATGGGGATATAAATTAGAATGGCCATATTGGAAAGCTGGCCGTATCTCCTAAAACTGAATATATTCACATCACAGGACCCACATACACACACACACACATACCAGAAATGCATACCTATGTGAACCAAAAGACATATATGTGCATGAATGTTCACAGCAGCATTATTCGTGATAGCCAAAAACTGAAAACAATTCAAATGTCCCTAACCAGTACTTTTGGTATGTTTATACAATGGAATACAATCCAGCTACTGCTGCATGTACAATGTGGATGAATTATAATATTGAGAGAAAAACGTCAGACATAAAAGAATACAAAAGTAGGAGTGCGTTGGGGCTGGTCAAGTGGCTCAGTTGGTTAAGAGTTAGCTTGGGAGCATGCACTCTGAGCAGCAGGGCCACCAGTTCAGATCCCACATGGGCCAGTGATGCTGCCCTCTATAGCTAAGATGGTGAACAACAGCTCGACCTGGAGTTGGGCTGCCGTGAGTGGCCAGCGACAGTGTAGGCTGCAGTGGGCTGCTGTGAGCTACTGTGAGTGGCTGGCAGCCGGCGAGAGCTGCCGTGAGCCGAGCCGCCATGAGTCCAACAGCCGGCGAGTGACTACCCCATCTGGGAAGAGCGCAGTGATCTCAACACCAACATGGGCCAGTGAAGTGATGTCCTCCACAACTAGACCGAAGAACAAATGGACAGCAACTTGTCTGTTCCCCTCCCCAATTCCCCAATAAAAGCTTTAGGAAAAAACAAAAAAGTAGGAGTACGTCTATTTAAAACTGAAAAACAGGCAAAGTGATCTAGAGTGTTAGAAGTCAGGACAGTAGCTACCATCGAACTACCAGAAGGGGCAGGTACAGGGGAGAGCGGCTCTCTTTCTTGATCTGTGTTAAGACTAAATGGGTATGTTCATGGAATGGAAATTCACTAAATGGTATACATGTGATTTGTGCTTGTTTCTGTATGTATGTTAAACTTAAAAAAAAAATCACACACAAAAAAAGCAAACTCATCTAGATGCCTCCTCTTGTGCAAAGCCAAAGAGGGCAAACCAATTGAACTGCCCACTGGCGTACATTTATTTAAGCAGCCAGGCCTAGTAGAAAGAGCAATAGGCACCAGGTCATGCTCCGTCACCCATGCTTGTCCCCAATTCCGAGTCTGTGGACCTGACAGAGTGAGACTCTCTAGGCCTCGCCACTCTCATGTATAAACAAACAGCTGGGTAATTATGAGATACAACCTCACTCAAAAGAGATACAATGAAAGCATTTTGAGGACCATAAATTGGTATACATGTACCAGTATTGGTTCTTAGGATGTTACACATACCTGAACAGATGGAGTTGGAAAGCAAAGATCAGAACCTGAGACTTATGGAGACCTTGGAGAGCTTTAAGAGGTTACTTTCAAGAGTTGAAAGGGCCAGTAGCATCGGCTATGAAGTCTCATTTCAACTCAAACAGGGGTTACGATACTTTCTCATTCCCACAGCTGTATCATTACAGCTGCTGCATAATAAACTTTCCATCATAAATAGAGCGCTTTTTGGCTCACTTTTGGAAATAATACACTCTTCGTTTTGAAAGCATCAAATTTCCTTTACTCTCAGTTACCCTCTCTTTCCCTTTTAAGCCTCTCTCTGACTGTTCTCAAGCAACTTCCGGTTCCTTGGTGTGTGTCTCTAGATATCTTATGCCTCTCTCTGGGTCCCAGGTTAGAGATTAGGTCTATTCAGGCAAGACAGTGCTTAGACTAGCAGGCGTGGCTTTGCATAGATTCAAGGCTCCTTTAGGGCCCTGGGCCAAGGACTGGCAACCGCATCATTCCCGGAAGCCAGTTTATTAATGCAGAATCCCAGGCCCCACCTCAGACCAATGAATCAGAATCTGTGCCTCAACAGGATGCCCAGGTGATTCACATGTACACAAAGGTTTGAGAGGCACTGACTTAGGTTGCATGACCTGTCACCTGGCAAACTCAGAGGACCAAGGCTAGAGGTCACAGGCTTGCTCAGATAACAGAGTTCATTCGAAACAGCCCCTGTATGAATGACTGAACCCCAAGCCTGGGCCTATGATCTATGGTTCTCTCACGATTACTCTATTTTCCAGACACAGAGTCACATTGTTCTGGAATTTGGGAGTGGGCAGAGGACAAAGGAGATTTAAAAATGGGGAGATGGAGGGCCGGCCGAGTGGCGCGATGGTTAAGTACTGCCTTGGGACCCCAGAGGGCCCCGGTTCGGATCCCACATGTGAGGGCCAGTGACACTGCCCTCCACAGCTAAGATGCTGAACAACAGCTCAACCTGGAGCTGGGCTGCCATGAGTCGCCGGCAAAGGCGTAGGCTGCAGCCCCTGTGGCACTGGGTTGCCATGGGCTACCGTGAGTAGCCAGCAGCCAGCGTGAGCGGCCAGCAGCCGCAGTGAGCGGCCGTCCAGAAGCCGGCGACTGATCTGCCTCGCCCGGGAAGAGTGCAATGATGGTGCCAACTTGGGCCAGTGAAGCAACATCCTCCACAACTAGACTGAAGAACAAAACGACAGCAACTTGTCTGTTCCCATCCCCCAATTCCCCAATAAAAGTCTTTAAAAAAAAATGGGGAGATGGAAAAGCATGTCTGGTCTCATTTCTCCGTAACTCAGGAAATCTGAACGGGGTGGGGGAGGGGAAGAAGGGTAATATGTGAGAGCTGGGCAGGGAGGAAAGGGGAGTCTGCTTCAGCTGAACCAAGCTTATTGTTGCGAGCAGTAACCCTGAACCCAGCACCCGCTGCAACTCCCAGCTCTGCTACAGGATCGCTGCCAGACCTTACACATGTCACTTGACCTTTTTCTGCCTCAGTTTTTTCAACTGTAAAATAGGCATAAATAACTGCCAACCTCTGACAGGTGTGCGGCTGAAAAGAATCAGTATTTGTAAAGTGCTTAGAACCGTGTGCTAGGTCAGCACATAATATTCTCCAGGGAAATATTAAATAACAAAAATAATATACTGACAGAAAAATTCATAGACAAGACAGTGAAGGAGAATCCCAGAAGAAAGCAGCTATCCAGCTCAACATATTTTTATTGATTCTCTCCTATCTGCCAGGCATGCTAGGCCTCAGAAATATAAAAACGAAGATGCCTGCCTTTGGAGGAATTCACAGTCTAGTGGGGTTTGAGGGCAATGGCTCTTCATAAATAAGGTATCTGACTTCAGGATTCCCTGTTGCATTTTAAAAAATCAACCACTAAATAAGCCAGTGGGTGTGTGGTTCACAATGTCATAAAAAAAATTGGATTTAAAAGAAAAAGCCTCATCTTCCAGTAGGTGAAATTGGGACAAATGTCCATTTTATTAGCATTGAGCTCTTTACATACGCACCAAATTTCTACCATCAAGGTAGGTGTTTGTTTTTTTAACTATTGTTATAGTTGCAGATGGATTTCATTTTTAAAGGACTTACTTCAGGAACACCCAGCTTTACCCACCCAGCGGCACAGCTTCCTTATTGCTACCTTAATGATAGGGTAGGTTAAATTCTTCAAGAATAATATTAACTTCTTAACTACTAGATACTGCTGGCTTTCACCTGAGACTGTGAGGCAACATATTCTTAGGCCACCTCAAAACAAAGAATAGCTCACAGATATATGACCTCTCTAACCGAACTTCCGTTACCAACAGGGGTTACAAAAGGTGATGAGACCGTAGCACACACATTCACTCACCTCAGAAACCAGATGGGTCCCACTTCCACATGACACGCCCACCTCCACCTTCTGGAATGACGGGTGTCAGTGAGGCCTAGCGTATTAGGCTTATACCTGAATATCTTATCTTTGATTATTTGATGTTGGTGCAGCATCAGTTTAAATGCTCAGCCCTGGCACTGTAACAAAGTGAGCCATCTAGTTTTCTTCAAAGTCATCAGCCATTCAAGACCCACCCCTGCCAATCCACAAACGGTCAAACAAGGAGGAGAAACGGGGCCTCACTTGGTGAAATTACCATCCTTAGGAAAGCAACGAATTTCAGGCTGTGAAGCCTGGAAACTGGTTTGGTTTACTGTACTTGGGGTTTTGTGAAAATCTTAAAAACTACAGTGTATGTTTTTTTTATTTCCCCCAGAGCAAAGTGAAAAGGATCTGTCAGTTTAATTGAAATGTAAATACAATCTCTTATTTCCACTTCAAATGAGGAGAATGGAGATAGAAACAGAACAAAAGTGAACAAGCCACAACTCACCTGTGTAACCCAGAGGATGTACGAGGCCAGCACCGTAGATTGGTGGTGCAGACTCTAGGGTGCATCTTAGAGCTCACAAAGGCCTCACCAATGCTACTCACTTGAACCTCAAACCAACCCTAGGAGGCAGCCCAGCAGGGGTTATTATTGGCCCCAAATAGCAACAAAGGAAACTAGTACTCTGGTGAGGGCAAGTGACATGGGCTCCAGGTGGGAGAATTACAGTCAGTGCCAGGATTTAGGTCCCAGTTCTTCCTCTTTGGCTGTTCCCCATTAACCTAATTCAATTTAACCTTCTCAGAGTTAATGGACTCATGGAAGGCAAACTAATGAAATGCCCAGATTTTCTGAAGTCAACAATGAAGCAAGTATTTTTAACCTCATTCCCAGAAACTTATCCCCATTGTGCTAATGAAACTCACTGATCTGCATTTCAGTTCCCTTTACTTCCTCTGCTCTGCATGAGAGAGAGACATCCATAAGTGAGGGGTGAAGGCAGCAAGGCAAGAGACCACCCCACCAAAGAAGTGTAGCAACCACTGAGCAGCTCGGAGATGACCTTCTGGTCAAAAAGAAACCGACTGCATGAAAGCAAACACCTAATATCTTGACTAAAAATTATCCAGATTCAGCTGAGACTAGCACAGTGACTTTACTCAAAACTATGGTAATCTGAAAACCAATAAGCAAATGAACGTTTCCCTGAGGACTAGGATTCATACCCCACTTCCTCTACATCCTCTTTCTACCCAACCCCACCCACACAAGTCAAAAACCTCTTTGAAACCCTTGGCTTTCTTCCATATACTTTTTCCTTGGTCCCCACCATGGAACCTGTAGCCCTTGTGGGGAGAAAAAGGCAAATAACATTCCTGGCGCATCATGTTAGACACTTTTCTATGAGCTAGGTCTTACAGCGATCTTACAGACACGAGAACTGTGGCTCCGATGTTAATTACCTTAATTACCAGTTCCCACAGCAAATGAATGTTGGAGCCACCTTTCATTCAGCTCTATCCCACTCCAAAGCCATCTGCTCCACACCGTACCCTCAGCTTCTACTCAGAGTGATCCGTGGACCGGCAGCCTCCGCATCGGTGGGAGCTTGTTATAACTGCAGAATCTCAGGCCTCAACCAGGCTGACTGAATCAGCACTTTAACAAGATCCCCAGGTGCTTCCTGTTAGAGAGGCACAGCTACAACGCACTGCTAAAGAGAGGAGAAACATCTCTACCAAGGGGACAGCACCCTCAGCTCCTGTGGTGTTATACCTCACTTAGTATCGTGACTCCTGGACCCAAACATGTGGATGCTTGTATAATGCCAAGTACTATGCGAACCCCGTTTAATACAGAGATGTTTTTAAAAGGGTCTTGACAGAGTTCCCTAAACAAATTAGAAGATGACACTAAGATGTCTGCCACAGTCAAATCTTAAGGGAGAAGCTAAACTGAAGTTGCCCAGTCAGCACTGCCTATTGCCCTCTCTGGTGGATTGCAACAAGGAAGCCTAAATATGGAATTAGCGTCCAGAGGGAAGTCCAGAAACACGCTCTGATCTGAAGATCACAAGGCGTTTGCCATGGAAACTATCCCACTGACTCAGGAGCAACTTAGAACAAAACCTTCTAATTCAAGGGAAGGATTTCTGGATGAAAGAGTAACAGGGAAATCCTAGGAGCTCCAATGGCAAACAAGGAGAATGGAATTATCTAGATATTTTTTTCCCAAAAGCAGAAAGTTTGGCCTGAAACTGACACCCTTCTCCACTCCTGGATCTCTCTCACCACGTTTTTCTTATTACTGTCTTTAGCTCCAGCCACAGCAGCCTTCTTGCTGTTTGGCTCTTGGTTTTTTTTTTCCAATTGAGATATTCACACCATAAAATCCACTCTTTTAAAGTATACGATTCAGTAGTTTCTAGTGTATTTACCAAGTTGTGTAACCATCACCACTAATTCCAGGATATGTTCATCACCCCAAAAAGAAACCGCATACCCATCAACAGTCACTCCCCATTTTTCTCTCCCCCCAGCCTCTGGCAACCACTACTGCACTTTTTCTGTCACCATGGATTTGCCAATTCTGGACGTTCACAATGGAATCATAGACTATGTGGCCTTTTGTGTCTGGCTTTTTTCATATAGCATGGTTTCAAGGTTTATCCATGTTGCAGCATGAATCGAACTTCCTTCTTTTTTATAGATGAATGGTATTCCACTGTACGGCTAGGCCACATTTTGTGTATCCATTAATCAGTTGATGAACATTTGGGTTATTTCCACTTTTTGACTATTAGGAACAATGCTATTGGGAACATTTGTATACAAATGTCTGCATGAACATATGTTTTCTATTCTCTTGGGTATATTACCAAGAATTGGAATTGGCCAGCAGGTATTTCTGTGTTTAACATTTCGAGGAACTACCTGTTTTACCAACTGGCTGCACCATTTTACATTCCAGCCACAATGTAATGTATGAGGGTTCTGATTTCTTCACATCCTCACTGATACTTGTCATTATGTCTTTTTGATTACAGCCGTCCTGGTGGGTGTGAAGTGCTATTTCGTTGTAGTTTTGATTTGCATTTCCCTAATGATTAATAATGTTGAGCATCCTTATTGGCCATTTGTATATCTTCTTTGAAGAAATGTCTATTTAAATCCTTAGCCCATTTTTAAATTGGGTAATTTGCCTTTTTATTGTTGAGTTGTAGAAGTTCTTCTTGCTATTTTTAGAAACTTCAGTTAAGACCCCTCTCCCTGAGGGGAATTCTAAAAACACTCTTCCCCCAAATATCTAATATTCTTCAACTGGATCTACATTTTAATGAACTCCTCTGTGCCTGGAACCACTATCCTCAAGGCCTAGGAACCGGTTCTCTCTCCCTTCCTGTCTCATGCATCGCCCCTTGTTTTCAACCTGGGTATTGTGCCTCCCCTTATTTGTCCACATCTACTGTGGTCACAAGAACTTATTTGCTACTTCAGTGAATTTACAGAATCAAGAAGAACTTAATAGGTTCTTAGACCACCACTGATTCACTCAGTCTCACTCTGTGCTAGGCACGGTCCATTTCTTGTGCACTCTGAAAATTACTTATATGCAGGTACAAGTACCAGTCTTCACACTCCATTACACCACCAAGCTAAAACATCCCTTCTCCTCTCTACCAAAGTGCTACCCATCACTTATAGCATTTTCATAGTATAGCCCCTCCATAGAGACCTTCTTAGCTACTATAGCTTAAAAATGTTTCTCTCTACTCTGAAATAAAAATCAGTAATCACCTATAGAGTTGATTCATCAATTAGTACCCATATTTAACAAATCCCCTTTCCTTTAGGGATATAATAGGTGAAACCTCCCTATCTATCCACAGATGGCATTACACAACTTCTTAGAATCGTTGGAATTCAGTAATGGAGTCCTAGAAGACACACACAAAACCTCAGAAATGTCCTGTGTTCTGGGAAATGTTTAACTGAATAAACATAACTGAATTTTTGGTTGCTGGTATTGTTAAGTGCAGCACTTCTCAGAGTCTTTGACATGATGGTGCACATGTTGAGAATCTCTAAGAGAGAGAAAAATAATAGGCAGTGCTTCCCAATTGATTTGCCCTTTACAAGAGCACGCCTATTAACATCCACTCCGAAATCATTCTTCCGACATACTCTGGGAACTGCTGAGCTAATTCAATTGCTGCTCACTTCTATCAGTGGGACAGCACTAGGTAGAAACCATATCTTTTGGGGTAAGCAACCAAACTTGCTTTGTTTTAGAATGCCATCAATTGGAAGTCACTCTCTTTAACATGCCAGGTTACAGAAAAAAGGAAAACGAAACCATACATTAAATGTGTTCATAATTTTAGGATCCATCTGGGTTTCTGAAACTGGAAAAAGGTGAAATGTGAAAAATAAAAAAAGTATATTAGAATTGAGCCAGTGCAGTACAACCCAAGTGTTAGTTAAAAAAGAACCTCTAGGGGGCCAGCCGAGTGGCTCAGTTGGTTAAGAGCGCGCTTAAGAGTTTGAGCTCTGAGCAACAGCGGTTCGAGTCCCAGCCCAAGCTGAGCAGCTGCCAGGTAGCAGGATGGCTCAGCTTAAAAAAAAAAAAAAAAAGAACCTCTAGGAAGGTTGAGCAGAGCAGTGTTCCAGGAATGGACCGTGACTACAACCTGGTGTTAACAGCCCTGATGACCAAAGAGAAATAATGTATCAGAATGATCTGCTCACAATCATTCAAGGGAGGAACGATATCAAGTGGTCACATCCTGGGAAAAGGGAACAACAGTGATAAGAAAAGAAGCTCCCCCACACTGGAAAAAAAACCTAGCAGCAAAAAGTATGGGTAACCCCCAAAATATAAACATCAAGTTATGGGAAAGAATTTTAAAATAGAAATGATCCCTACTCATAGGAGAAACCATTTAAATTAGCTAGTGAATCTTAAGAATTACAACCCAAAGTGCTGATTACAGTCAGGAAGACAGACATGGGCCTTGCACTTGTATCTACTGTAGCACTAAGTGGTACACTTGAGTTTTTGAATAGGTTTCTGATTTACTGATAGGTTCCTCTAGTGCTAATCATTTTAAAACTAAAACAAAGCACAAATGAAAAGATGAGATAAAGCATAATGGTCAGCTGGGACTCCATTTGGTACAGCAACACAAGACTAGTTAAAGTGTTGACTCCTCTTATACCTAGTCCATTTTGGTGCTACATAAACCTTATTCTTGCCTTAGGTTGTCATCTCAGGAACCCTCCTGACTCAAGCAGACTCCTGAAGCCTCTTTGATACGAAAGAGCTAAAATTCAAGGCCACAATCTAGGCTATCATAAGTCATGATGAACTCTCAGCCAGGACCATAGCTTAGGGGACAAGGAAAACAGCTGAAGATTGGGTTGTGCCAAAAGACTGCTCGATGATAAACTAAATTACATGGAGCAACACTGATACCGCACAGTTGTCCCTGAAAGTCAGCCTTCCTCCCCCTTAGAGAGTGAGACAGGATCTCAGTCACTGCCACCACCAACAACCTCTAGAAGGTCTCAGATCTCAGCAGGTCTCACCAGATCTCACCACCATGGGACATCTGTCACCGGATGTACTTCATCTCCCCCTGAGGACTGGGGAAGTTGTCCATTCATAGAAGGCAGCACATTGCAAATTCTTTTTAAACTTGCTCATAAGTGATTCAACCTGTTCTCCAATCTTAAGGTTCAAGCTGCCAGAACCTTATGCAACCTCCTCTCCACAAATGTCTGAGATCCGCAAAGGAAGGAAATAGGGTAGGTATTGAATTTATCAATACCAGATCACCAATTTCAGTCTACCCAAAAGTGACCCAGAAACCAAAGACTCAGTACTTTACAGTACAAAAAAGAAGGGGGCTCTTATCTTTTTCTGTGTAAAATTAATTCATTTGAAGAGCAATCAGAATGACTAAAACTGGACAATGGTAAGTGGCACAGGTATTGGAAATATAAAATGCTTTTGGCAAGTTCCAAAAACATCCTGTCTCTATATATGAGATATTAAAATAATGGTATTTCACAACAAACCTCACTTCTCTTTCTCTCACTCCATGTCAGTGATTCTATGGGTGTAATTCAGGTGACTCTAATAGTTTGAGAACCACTGCCCTAGGATTAGGGCGCATTCAGGGTGGAGTGGGGGTAGAGGCGGGGGCATCAGGAGGAGCCTGATGAAACCCTTACTGAGTGAGAGAGAGACAATCGCACCTGTTCTTGACTCGGATCAGCATTGACTCTTAACCTCATAGACTGATTTCCCCACTGAGGGGTTGAGTCCTTAGTTCAAGGTCATTGTTAGAGGCTAAGCCAGAGCTCCAGTCCAGGGTCTGCTGACTTGTTCATCAGCCTTGGATCTGAAACGGGGGTCCAGAATTCTGAACACTGATAAGGCAATCCCACCCTATCTCCTAATCTACAGCGTGCTGCTTCCCTCCGATAAATATGAGGACTGGGACATCAAAAGAGAAATGGATTGAAAGGAAGAGAAAAATAGAAGATAAGCAGCTACTCCACAGACCCTAAGCAGCTAAACCTCTTGGTGAGGAGTGGGTAGAGGGAAGAAGACTTAGGTGTCTTGTTATAATTTTAAAAATTGTTTGATTAAAAAAGAAAAGACCGAGTAAAAGGCACAGACACTTTAAAGTTTTCTTAGCACTTTTCATTTTCATTATCTCACCCAAGTCTCACAACGATCATGCAATAAAAAAGATAAGGTCACTATTATCCCCATTTGACAGAAGAGAAACTGAAATTTAGATTGGCTAACAATTTATCTATCAGCACAGTCATCCCCTGTAAAGCTACGACTTGACCTCTGGTCTGTCTGGCCCTGGAACCTATGTACCCACATCATGTGATTCCCACATCTGAGAATCTGCCCCAAAGGAGATTACCCGTAGGAAAAACCACACAGAAAAACATACAGCACAAACGGCGAGCCCCTAAAACATGGTACCGGAGCAGTGTGTGGGTGCTCCTTTAAGAACTTAACACACAAACCCAACAGCCAAGGTGTTCAGCCAAAAAAGAAAAAAAGAGCGGCATATTTCTAGGCTGCATAATCCTTTCTGGACCAATTCCCACTAGCAGCCTCAGAGGCGAGGCAAACAGCGGCTCACTGCCTGGCTGAGGCTCCTCCACCCCCCGGGTTATGACAGCGCAGCTCTGACTCGTGTGCGGGCAAAACCCCAAAACTCAAAACAAGAAGTGAAAAAAGTGGAGCCAAGAGAAACCGTCGGCATCCTCCACACCCTCGCAATCCACACAGTGCCAGTTCCAGGGTCCTGGGGTCGCCTGGAAAGCGATCTTAGGAGGCTGGTGGTATGAGGTGGACCTTGGTGTGGATGACCCACCGGCCCTATTCCTTCCCACCCAGTCCCTGAGTGGGAGAGGGTTTGTTATGAAGTCCTAGAGCCGGAGCCCAAGGCAGAGATAAAACCCAGGCGCCCTCTCCTAAGGAACGGTATGTCCACCCAAACTCTCCACCTGGCCCTCCCCCCCCCAGGTCCTGTCTCTGCGAAGATGAGCCGGGTGGGATCGGTGGGCTGCACTAAACCTGAGGAAAGGCTGGAGGAAAAATCCGGCCGTCCACCTACCCCAGCCACATTGCCCCACCATGTGTGTGAGGCTCCGTTCCCGCGCGCGCCACAAGCGCTAACTCGGAACCCAGCGCCCTTGGCTACGTCTGAGGTTGAGGAGGGGGCATCGCCCAGCTAAGCGCAATGGAGCCAGGGAGCCGTGCCTGCCCGGAGAGCCTACCTCAGCTTGGACAGGAAGGATTTTCCTAGAAGACGCTGGGGGAAGATCTGGGTGATTCGTGGATTTCAGCCAGGGGGTGGAGGAGCTCAGCCCAGGGGCGCAGCGACCCACTCAGGTCCTGCACACTGGGGGCCTCGGGCGGCACACGAGGGACTGTTGTACCGCGGGGGCAGCGAGGAAATAAAAGGCTCCATCCTCAACTTTGTCGGAGGAAACTGCTCCGCTCCGCGGGTTTCCCAACCCTGCCCGCACGCCGGGTCCCAGGTTTGGGGAGAACCAGGGACCCGAGTACCTTTCGGCGCGCCCTAAGCAGCTGCGCCTGGGAGTGTAGCCCCCTCTCCTGCCGCCCGCCAACTTGAAAGCATCTCTCTGGCCGCCAGCCTACTCGTCCGACCCCGCAGCAGGGTCCGTACCCCGGCCTCCGGCATCGGACCGAGCGCCAGGAGTCCCAATCGCTGCGGCTGCTGCAGCCGCATCCCCCCTGGCCTGGCCTGGCCTCTGCCTCTCTTGCCGGCTCCCCACGCCCCGGCCCTACCGTGCAGCCCGGCTCGTGCCCCAGCAGTGCCACTGCGTGGAACGCGTCCCAGACGGCGAGACTCCTCCCTGGGGACTGCCCGCGCGGGGGCTCCGGGCTCCTGATAAGGTTCGGCCGGCCGGGGTGCTGGCTGACCGCGGCTCGCGGCTCCCGCGCCGGCTTCGGCTGCCGCGCGCGAAGAAGGAGGGGTGGTGGTGGTGGGGGGGGAAACTCCCGGCAACTCCAACTCCAGGAGCCGGAGCTCCAGCTGCAGCCGCGCGCCCGCCCGCAGCCGAGTGCCAGCGCCTGCGAAGCGATCCTGCCCCCGCGGCCTCCTCTGAGCATGCCCAGTGCCGCCGTGGGCGAGCCTGAGCGCCCCGGCCCGGGGCAGAGAGCTGAGGCTGGGGGCCGGCGACCCGCCCGAGGTTCCAGAGCGCGGGGGCTGGGGGAGGAGGGAAGGCACTGGACCTGGGAGGAAACCCTGGAGCAAAGGGCCACGGAGAAACAATGTGTGGAGGGCAGTGCAAGTTTCACGGCTTGTGGGAAGTTTGTCGGGTAGAAAGGTGAGCTGCTTCAGTGAGCCTCTCTGCAAGACTGTATTGGAAAGGACGAGGAAACATTTATTCTCCAGGAGAGAACAAATGGAGCCAGCAGATGAGTGTTCGCCATTGCACCGGTACCTTCATGCCTAGGCTCGCAAACTCAGAGCTCTTGGGACAGGCAAATGTAAATGCGTAAGCCTAGTGGGAGGCGGCTAACTAGAGAGCTGGAAGGGGAGAGCCACTCGGCTGCAAATGCCCATGGCTTTCATGGAAGAGTTTGGGCTTACTTTTGTTAGGTTTTCTGATTTTTCCAAGAAATGAGAGATTTAGATTATTTTCATGTAAAATATCCTGATTTTAAAAATCTTGATAACAAATTCAATTTAAAAAAACAAAACAAAACACTCTTGACCAAACAGAAGTATCAAGGTCCCCTGCCCTGCTCACCCCCTAAAACAGCCAATTTGAACTGTATGGTCTCTGTGTTCTTTTAGCAAAGAGGCACTGGGTGTTCCCTGTGGTTTGGGAAGGCCCCAGAAAGGATCCACAGTGATTCAGATTGTCATCTGAATCTGTTACTAAGGGAAGTGGATTTTCCGCCAGAAGAGAGCTTACAGATAAAGGAGTTGTGAGAAGTAACTTTTGGGAAACACCATTAATAGAAGCACGTGAGTGGGAAGTTTCTGCAGCATCAGCGATTTTGATGCATCAGTCTTTTGATGTCTGAAGAAACAACAGTAATACTAACCCTGTCTTTATTTTAAATTTTGATCTTTTTCATTCTACATTCTTACATTAATTTTTAAAATATTTCATTAAAATATTTACCTTGATTACTGAATTCTTTGATGTTCCCTTAAATATTGTGGACCACCTCACACTAGCCTGTGCTCTGCAGGGTATTAGATAGTGGTACATCATCTTTTAGTGTGTTCAGACTTCTGTTTACAAATCTTTGGAATCAGCTTTTGTGTAATACAACAATTTTGTGAGTGAAAATGTCCCTGTACTAGTTTCTATTGCCAGATACCCTCCCTTCTACCACCTTCCATTTGTCATCTTCCTCTTTAACTTTTATTTTCTCAATATTGCAGGTATGGTTCAAGATGACCTCCACCCCCCAACCCCCAGCTACCCTCTATCTCACATGCAGGTTATCAATGTAGTTTCTGCCTCAACCAGACACCTGGGACTTACCTCAATCCCCTGGGTGATTCTCCCTGCAGGTAAGCTCATTGCTGCATTCATGGAGAACAGACCACCACTTATCTATGGGAAGCATTTTAAGCATGTAGAACTCTCAAAGAAAAAAAATGCTTGGGTGTTTACACAAGAAGCTTTCCAGAAGTTATGGAAAGGAAAAAGTGCCTAGCCCAGGATCTATCACATAACATGTAGCTAAAATATTTGCAGAATAAATAGCCATTTCCATCATCAAAAATTTTTGTATCTCTGTTCCACCTCCCACAGTTCCTAAGAATTATTATTTTTAAAAATCACAGTAATGATAAGGCTATAAAGAAGAACAAGAAGAACAGGATGTAAATATTTATAAAGGGAGGACTCTGCTTTAACAAGTAAAATGTTTTGTCTACTTAAATTTTAAATTATATTTGTTTTTTAATTATTTTGATTAATAGTAGTAAATAATACATGATATTAAAAAGCAGCTCAGTGCAAAAAAAGGGAGAAAGTAAGTTTCCCTCCCCAAGAACTACTATTGTTGCCAGTTTCTTGCATACAGTTAACAGAAAACTGTATGCACATGAAAGGAAGCATAGTTGGGGTTTTTTTCCCCCCTTAAAGTCTAATCATGAAGCCATAGAACTGAAAAATACTTTATAGTTCATCTAGATGCCAAGTTACAGACTTTTATTTTTATTTTATTATTATTATTTAAAAAATATTTTATTGGGGAATTGGTGGAGGGGAACAGACAAGTTGCTGTCGTTTTGTTCTTCTGTCTAGTTGTGGAGGACATCGCTTGACTGGCCCATGTTGTTATTATCATTGCACTCTTCCCAAGTGAGGCAGTCACTCACTGGCCATTGTACGGCCGCTCACTGTGGCTCATGACAGCTCACACTGGCTGCCGGCCACTCACGGTAGCTTATGGCAGCCCACTGCAGCCCCACTTCAGCCTACGCCATCGCCAGCAACTCACCGCAGCCCAGTTCTAGGTCGAGCTGTTATTCACCATCTTAGCTGTAGAGGGCGCAGCATCACTGGCCCATGTGGGATCTGAACCAGCGGCCCTGCTGCTCAGAGCTCATGCTCCCAAGCCAACTCTTAACCAACAAGCCACTCAGCTGGCCCCAGACTTTTACATTACTATTATATTTTGGAATAGAAAAGGAAACCTGAAAGTAGTATTCTCTTGTAGCACAAGGAAACTTGTGGTGGTAAGGACACCAAATCATGTGGCAAAACCCTCCTGAGCATTAAGTGGTACAAGAAAAAACTGAGTTCACCTAGAGCTCTCTGGAAACCCATAATGCCCACTGCCAACCTTAGCTTAACACACTCACGGATTTAGATGTCCTAGGTTGTCTAGGGCTACAGAAGAGAGTGCTGTCTAAATAACAATTGGAATGGATTGACATGGACAAAGAGAGCTGGATCTAAGGAACTGTATATTACAACATGACTATTTTTAACAGTATCACTCATGGTATAGCATCACCAATCATAGTATGTCTTCAAAACTAGTAAACTCTGTTTTTTGGGGTTTGTTTTAATCCTATACAGTGTAGCTAATGGCTACATTAAATTCTTCATTCTGGTGATGGGATTTCAGGTAAGAAATTCAGGAAGTCTCGATTTATCAACTTTTTGGTTAATCCAGATGACACTGCCATTTCTGTCAGTCACTTGAAAATTGGCAATTTCACATGGTTCAATCAACCAAAAATTAGCCATTGTTTTTAGAGCTGGAAAAGCCTTTCCTTTAAATTGTTTAGAATGCCATTCATTTTCCCACAAAGGTCAACTCAGAGACACCTATTTAATGTCTGTAGTTCGTAATGGTACCAGATTGATATCTGGTCCTGGGATATCAATTAGCCCCATTCTGTACAGAAGGAAGGAAATTTCTCTTCCTCTCTTGCTGAGTTCAACACCAGTCTTAGTTGGTCTTAAAATAGGTTAAAAAAAACCTTTAGCTCCTTTTTGCTCCTTTTGCGCCTGCCCCAGTATTCTCTTGAAACCTTTTTCCATGTACCCACTGTCCTCATTTTAGCCTTAGTTCCCCTATCTCACTCTGCATGGCTGTTGCTCTCTATTCTTAAAAATCAGCATTCCTTTAGTATACTGCAAGTTAGAGCTGAGAAAACCAACTTGATTAAACTAATTCACACTCATGTGTGGAAGACTATCAACATTTCCAAAGACACATGCAATTTAAACAGTATTCTGTGGTCTCAAAGGAACATTTCCGTAATAAAATTTTGGAGTATGAAAAGTGACAAGAGAAAGAATTCTGGAAGTGAGAGGTAGAAACAGTATATTGAGGAAGAGGAACTTTTAGTTCAGTTCCCTATCATTTTATAATTTATTCCCATCCTTCTTCTTCAAAAATATGGATTCTTTTAGAGTTTTGTGTTTCGTTTTACTTTTTAAAATGGCTCTCCTGACAATAGCAGTGAGCATCGCCATGCTAGGGACAGGTCTGTAGCTGTTGCACGGATGTGTCATCTGTAAATTGGGAATGAAACATGTTACTTCTAGTAACATTGATATGGTGGGGCCTGGGAGACCTGAAGAATTCAATGAGCTTATGGAGTTTATGCTTTGGACCCTATTCTGTCTCCCGCACAATTAGTGCTTTTACTTATTAAGGATTCTACTGGTTTATAACTGGAGCCCACCTTTTCTTTTGGCTGAGTTGCCGTAGTCTAACATTCTGCCCCTAATTTACTAACTGCGTGTTTTTTTCCTCTCTTATGCTTTTAAAAGCCAGGGCAAACATTAACTATTGACAAGAAACTTGGTCAACTATGACCCACTGCCGCTCACTATAATATGGAACATTTCTGAGAGACATGGCAAACTGCAGTTTTTATTTCTTCCCTTTCATCTTTATTGGTCTTCCGTTTTGTCAAAGCTTCTTTCTGCTTCTCTAATGATATTACTCCACACTCTAAGCTGCTTCAGCTTTCATGTACAAGCATATAGATCAGACATGGACTAAAACGAGAAAACATTCCTTGGAAAAAATGAAACCAAAGAAGTTTCAGTCTTGCAAAAAGACTTGGTTGCTCTGCAATAGTTTAATATGTCTTAGCCACATCTTTCTGATCAGGTTATTAGTTCCTTGAGTGCTGGGAACAAATTTAAGGGTCTTCAATTTCTGTCACCCAGTGCCTAACACAGAAGCAGGAGCCCATACACAAATGACAATCTCAACCTGTCACCAGTCACGTGAGTCATCAGGGACAGGAGACCAATAGTTCATTATTGTATCTCTAAAGAGATAAAAAATCTGATATTTAGAACATACACATTGTGTAGAATTGCATCTGTGGTAGGTTTTACAATCAAAAGGTACATGTTATTAAAAGTGTATAGCTGAAATAATGGGCAAAGGAAAGGAAGTCTTTCTTGAAGAAGTAATGATCAAGCTGAGGCCTGCGGGTTAAATCTGAAGTAGTTAACTAGGCAAAAAAAGAAGTGAAGAAGGAGAATTTGGGCAGAGAAAGCAGCATGTGCAAGGGCACTGTGGTGGGAGGATGTGTGAAAGGTTGGGGGGAACTTAAAGGTCTTTAAGTTTACCCAGTTAGTAACCCCATAGGCTTTTGATGTAACACAATATTGTATAAGAACAGCTGCCATAAAAAAAAATTTGTCCTTAGCAAGAAACATAAAATAATCTGGTGTTAATTAACATTAGAAAATATGTCTTAATTATCTGTGCTCTCGGAGGACCTCCCAAAAAGCCTCACCAGCCTGAGATTAATAGTTTTATTTCATAACAAAGACATTTGAATCAATTATACTAGTGTTTCTTAAAATTGATCAATACCAGATAGTTTTTTCTGGGATGATGGGCCTGGGCAACAGAGTGTTTAGGAAAAATTTAAAAATGGAAAGAAAATTATTCTATGGGTTTGTAACTATTAAAACTGTGGTGTTACTGAAAGGAAGGGCTGAAAATTCAGATATATGGAAATACTGAGCTCGTGTAAAGTGGGACATCCAAGAAGAACTTTCTTATGGGAATTAGGGAATATTGCTTGGGTGAAGAAGAATCTAGAAATACAGATTTCTGTTGTTGTTGTTGTTTTTTTTTTTTTTAGCTGAGCCATCCTGCTACCTGTTGGCAGCTCAGCGGCTGCTCAGCTCGGGCTGGACTCGAACTGCTGTTGCTCAGAACTCAAACTCTTGAGCGAGCTCTTAACCAACTGAGCCACTCGGCCAGCCCTAGAAATACAGATTTGGTGGTCTTATGCAGGAGCTGAAGCAATAAAAATAAGATTCCTCAGAATGAGAATAACAAAAAAGAAGCAGCAGCAGCATGCTATGGTAGAATTTTTATTTTAAACAGATTTGGTTTGGAGCTTCTATTTCAACTTGTTTCTATAGAACCTTGGACAAAGTCTACAACTTCTCTGAATACCAGATGTCTTGCCCCTAAAAAATGTGTATTACTATCTACATATGGTTTTAATTGGAGTGAATACATATGTAATATACCTAGCACTGTACCTGGCCCACACAAGTGCTGAATAAATATTGCTACTTTCAACCCATGACTACCCATCTGGGTAACTTAAAAAAAAATAAATAGGAGAGTGTGTTTTGCGTTTCCAATTGAGCTGTTTCTTAGAAGCACTGCTTCTGCTACAAGCAATCATATTTTATCTCCTCACATGCAATATGGCATTCCTGTTTTCACAAAAACAATTTTGCACACATAGAAAGTGCTTTTAAAAAATTTCTACTTTCTCCTGTCCAAATGTCCTAATGTTTCCACCTATTACTCTATTTCCAAAGAAAAGGCCTAAGAGAGTAGATTAATAGTTTAGAGATTTCCACATATACGTTTATTAAGTTAGGACTCAATTAAGGTTTATTAAGATATTATACAGATATTATACAGATAAATAAATTGTACACAGTGATTAATTCTGAAATTTGATCACAAATAGCCCAGAATGGCTCTTCTTCTCTTATCTCTTGACTTGCTTGAATTAAAAGTCTTGAAGAATAGTATCCAGCAGAAAAATAAAAAGATACTAAGACTGTTTGGATCACCCTCTGCTGCAGCAAGGCCTCCACCTCAACTCAGACCTGCTTGGTTATATTAAGTTCACAGTTCGGTGGTCTGAACTGCCCTAATCACTCCTTCCTTTATTTCAGCAATATTTTTGAAAGATCTATGTTTGGTTTAAAATGACTGTCTCCACCAAGATCCAGAAAATCTGCTAGGCTTTGAGCTAACAAAGAATCCCTTATTCTGCTAGAACACAAGCAAGTCAGTGACTAAAGAGAACAGCAATCTGTCCCCGAGTTTCTGAGCTGCTAGTGTAGCAGATAGAATGATGCAATCCATTCACAGTTTGAGACGGAGAGGTCTCCGGAACCTTCCCAAAAGACGAACAGTGAAAGAAGCTCCTGTTGCTCTGTCCTCAGCTCTTCAGGCCAAACAGACCTGCCCAGCCATAGGTGGCCCTATAATTTCTCACTGCTGCTGCCTCAAATTAGCAATGCAGCTGAGGACTTGGCTGCTCAAAGCCCTTCTCAGACCAGCAGCTTCAGCAGTACCTGGGAGTTTACTGGAAATGCAGATTCTTTCTTACCCTGGACCTGGCGAATCAGAACCTGCATTTTTACAAGACTGCCAGGTAATTCGTCTGTACATTCAAGTTTAAGAAGCACTGCCCTAGGACACCAAGCCAAGAAAGACAGGGAGAAAACCAAAAGCACTGTAAAGGTGAAATCTGTTTCCTTTACCCTTGATGTCCTTTCCTACTACAGTCTCCAGGCCCCATCCCTGTGTATCTAAATCTCACACTGAAAAAAAGAAAAAAATCTCTGTTTTTCTTTTTTTTTTTTTTTTTTTTTTTTTTTTTTTTAAAAGATTTTTATTGGGTAATTAGGGGAGGAGAACAACGTTGGGGAATTGGGGAAGGGGAGCAGACAAGTTGCTGTCCTTTTGTTCTTTAGTCTGGTTGTGAAGGACGTCGCTTCACTGGCCCATGTTGGTATTGTCATTGCGCTCTTCCTGCATGAAGCAATTGCTTCCCGACCATCGGACGACCGCTCATGATGGCTCACGGTGGCTGCCGGCCAGCCCCACTGCAGCCTACGCCAATAACAGGGACACATGGCAGCCCAGCTCCAGGTTGAGCTGTTGTTCAGCATCTTAGCTATAGAGGGCGCAGCGTCACTGGCCCTCATATGTGGGATCCTTACTGGGGCCCTGCTGCTCAGAGCTGGTGTCCCAAGCCAAGTCTTAACCAACGCTCCACTCGGCTGGCCCTCACTCTGTTTTGCTTTGAGCTGTCTGAAATGGCTCCTCTGTAGAAATCTGTACTGATGTCAGCCAGAGGCATCTCTCATTCGTTTACCTGTATCTTTCCTTTGGTTCCTCCCATGGTCTGTTTATACTGTACAAGTGTATTTGCATGGGTCTAACCCATCCTGCTCAAGGCTTGAGACTTGCTGGAACCTTCTTTATGCCCTCTATAGTGTCTTGCATAGGGGCTCTGGAAAAAAAGCTTATTTATTTATTGAAAGGAAGGAAGGAAGGAAGGAAGGAAGGAAGGAAGGAAGGAAAGAAGGAAGGAAGGAAGGAACGAAGGAAGAGCGCAGAGAAAAAGCTCTTTGGTGAAGTAAATATCTCTGAAAAACTGAGTTCAGCTCCAGAGGTGGACTTGAGCCCATTTGAAACAGGAACCATGTTATGTTCATCCCCAAAGAGCTCTAATACACTGGGTCTGAGACTGTCCCAGTTTTCTGGAAGCTAACTGCTCCAGGGCAGATTCAAATCCGCCCCATTACAGCACTCACCATCCAGACCGGGCCCAAAGCAGGCAGCTTTTTCTAGCACAGAATCACAATTCTGTTAGCTAAGGCCTTGACCCCAGGCTTAAGCATACTGTGGACTCTGAAAGAGCTACCTCTTCCCCCACTTTTTGTCCTCTGTCTATTCCCACTTGAACGTTAATATATAAATTTTTTTTAAAAGGTTAGTTTTGGAAATCTGTTTTGGATTCTAGCATCTTTTCTTTATAAAGAAATCTTACTGAAAAATATGTAGTGTTCACAATTCAAGTGTTTGTAATGCATCCTTGAGTAAAGGCAATGAGTGTCTGGCTGCAAGTTACAAGTTAAAAGAACAAGTCATTTTGTTACTCTTAACTGATAGCAGAGTCAATTAAAAACCTTGACTCTAAATCAGATTTATGATGTCATATTCACAATAGACATATTTTTCCAACAGCCATCCTGGTGTTATTATGCTTTGACACATATAAAATATAATGGGAAATGTTCCCAGGACTTATAAGAAATTAGACTTTACTCGTGTCTGTTATGACTCATAAAATGAGTATATGACCCACACGGGGAAGAGATTTTGTTGTGGGACTGGAGTTCACAGAGAGTAGGCAGTTTTCTTTGATAAACATTTTAAAAGTTACTCAGAAGCTATATTGTCTGTGATTTCCTCCTCTGAGTTTCTGTCAAGGAAACAGCTCTATTATGTCAGCATTAGTTATAATAGCAAAATGGTTAGCACGTCTCAGGAAATGGGAAATAATTAAGTACATTTTGTCATTTTTGTTTGATGGACTATTATGCACTTTTTATAAATAATAAATGGGATAGCTAAAGACTCTTTATGAAGCTGGCTTAATTTAAAAACACTACATGAAGTGGTAGTAAAGTGTTACTGAAACTCATCACACACCATTATGAACAACTTACCCTGGGCCAGGCACTGTGCTAGACACTGGGGATACAGCAGTGAAAATGCCAAATATGATTTCTGACATAGGGACCTCACAGTCTGAGTGGGGAGAAAGACATTGAACAAGTAGATATATAGTTATAAACTATGACTCATGCTATGTAGTGAGGGTGTTACTGTATATTAGGGGATCCTCAACTGGTTTGAGGAAGAGGGTGTTCATTCATCAAGGACAGATCTCTGAGGAAGTGAAGGGAGAGTCAGTGTTAGCCAAGGGAAAACTGGGGAGCAGCATTCCAGGTGGAGACAGCAGGAACAGAGGCAGAGAAACCCAGGGGTGGGAAAGAGTTTGATGCCATCATAGAAGTGGAAGAAGGACCGGCGTGACTGGTACGCGATGAGTGAGAGAACAGTGTATCCTGAAGAACCAGATCATGCGATGCCTTCAGGGTTTATCTTTCTATAGTAATCCTATGGGGGTAGGGGTGGCCGATCAGCTCGATTGGTTAGAGCATGGTGCTGATAACGTCAAGGTTGCCGGTTCAATCCCTATACGGGCCACTGTGAGTTGTGCCCTCCTCAAAATAATCATCATCATCATCATATGGGAAGCCATTGATGCTTCCTGAGCTGAGAAGTGATGGGGACCTATTTACATTTTAAGACCATGTTGTGCTACCTGAATAATGGGTTGAAATTAATCAAGAATAGAAGAAAATCAGTCTGGAGACCACTGTAGTTGTTCAGGTGAGAGAGAAGAAAATGGTTGAGAGGAGATTTCAAAGAAAAGGAGGACAGATTGAGCTACACTCTGGAGGTAAGAAAAATACAATTTGTAAATGATTGGGTGTAGGGATGGAAATATTAGCTACAATCTCCATATCACTACCTTAAACCACTGAGGGGACAGTGAGACATTCACATATTTGATATAGTTGTAAGTTTGGGAAGGAACACTTAAAAATCCATTTTGGACATGAAGTTGGGATCCTGTCAGAATACCAAGTGGAAAACTCAATAGACAGTATACAGATTTGGAACTCAGAAAATAGATCTAGTTGGAAATTATGTGTAGATATTTGGGAGCCATTAGGTGGTATTTGATACTATTGTATAGAATGAGTATAGAATGACTAGGGAATAAAACTCATTTTCAGCACCAAGAAACTGTAGCATTAAGAACAGGAGCTATTAAAGGTGACTTCCAGGCTGGAGAGATGTTGAGTAGTCCTGGAACAAAGAAAATAGTATTTCATGAAGGAAGGTGTGCTTAGCTGTGTTGAATATTGCTGAGAGGTCAAGCAAAATGATGTGTTCCTATGGATAAAAACTAGTTTTTTATTAGGGTGGTGGTTTTAGAAGTATATTATTTGTAATAATGTTTAAGCTTTATTTAATAATGAAAACGTAATTAACATCTGATTATTTTTGATAACTTAATTTCAACAGGATAATACCTTTGATGTATTTATTTCATCTTGACCACCAAATTCTTTGCTAATCATTATGTTTGTATCTCTCTATTGTCCTCTTATATTAAACAGATAACTCTTCTATCTCTAGTCTAGGATTAAATCTTCAAAAGTTTTAAACCTGACCAGCCCTCTAGCCAAACAGCAGAACTGCTAAACACACAAAGTCCCTGCTTTATAGTAGACACTGCATAGAATGTACAGTTTGCTTCATGTAAGAGTCCTTTTTTTTAAGATTTTATTGGGAAGGGAGGGGAACAGCATTGGGGAACAGACAGCTTGCTGTCCTTTTTGTTCTTCAGTCTAGTTGTGGAAGACGTTGCTTCACTGACCCATGTTGGTATTATCATTGCACTCTTCCCGGGTGAGGCAGTTGCTCACTGGCCATTGGACGGCTGCTCAGGGCGGCTCATGGCAGCTCACAAAAACACACGCCAGCTGCCGGCCAGCCCCACTGCAGCCTACGCCTCAGGGCAGCCCAGCTCCAGGTCGAGCTGTTGTTCACCATCTTAGCTATAGAGGGCGCAGTCACTGGCCTGCATGTGGGAGCCAACTCTTAACCAATGTGCCACTCAACCAGACCCATGTAAGAGTTTTTGAATGATCTGTAACAAATGACCTATTTCTTCCTTTAAGTTTATTTATAGAATTTTATCCAAAAGCGTCCCTTTCCTTAAAAAACAAAACAAAACAAAAACAAACAAAAAAACCACCTACCTTATTTAGGTAAATTCTGATCTTAATTTGATAGAGATGCATTAGGTAAAGACAACTGAAAGTATCTGAACAAAATTTTTTATATACATATATACATTCTGATATTATATTCAGGAACTGAAAAAAAAAGTGAGACGGTTTGGACAGGAACTATTATCTTCTTAGTTTGGGAAGTGAGAGGGGATGGGTGGGAGCAAATGCCCACCTTCCACTTAAATACCTTGACTATTCATTTCCTTCATAATGACTCAGAGTGTCACCACCTTGTGGTACTCACAAATAGAAATAAGGAAAGAGGAAGGAGACTCCAAAAGGACTGGTCTCAGCAAAACTGGCAGGACTCCATTTACTTTCCCTAACTTTCTACCTTAGGCTTTAATTATACTGTTAGATAGCAATTCTCACCTCAAGAACAAATACTTCTGGGCAAGAATTCAAATTTATGCAGATTGTCTTCCGTAACCTTCTACAGCTCTGCTATGCTTACTGGAACCCATCCAAAGTCATTTCCATGCTGAATGTCTCATGAGATGGAATAGAGTTCTGTGTCACTCACTCGTATTCTTACATTTCACCTTTTATCTGTATCATTGGACATACTCAGCAAAAAGTACTCTTAATTTTAGCCTCAAGATTGTTTGGAATAATAGCTAACTAAATAATAATGCTTTACAATTTTCTGAAATTAAATAAGGCTTGTTGAAAATGAGTCATTTTGTACAAATTGGGAGTTTTACAGTTAGTTTAATGTGGCTGAACTTAATTAACTTAAATTGTCATTTGCACATGATCATACTTTGAAAAACTCTCCTGAGTAAGAGAGCTCTTATCAGTGAACAAAAAATGCAGTTTCTCCAAGTGACTAATTCATTAGGTGAAGAAACTGAGGCGTAGACCAGTAGATTCTCCAGCAGCAGGAAGATAAGGATACTACCATGGAGGAAGAGAAAATAAAGATAAAGGAATATTGTTATGTGACAAACTCAGTCTTTTGCAACCACTAATAGATGAGATTACAAACTAGTGCCAGAATTTTAAATGGGGTTGTTGCTTGGAAATGACAGCTGACGTGGGAACCTACCCCATGCATCCTCCAACTCCCAGAAATCACATAAACACATTAAAAAAATCCTCCTCTATTGAGTGGTTTCAAGAAGACAAAAATAAAGGAAAAATAGTGGTTTTAATATTACAAAACAAGCTATTGCAGCAAAGAATATCTGGAAAACTGAAGGTCTCTTCAAGACCAATCCTAAGATGTCTTTTGGTCATCTTAATCATTCATGTGTATTTTGAGGGAAAATAAGAAGTTCTAATTGCAAAATGAGACTTTAAAAGACGGTTTGGGGCCAGCTGAGTGGCTCAGTTGGTTGAGTGCGAGCTCTGAGCAACAGGGTTGCTGGTTCAATTCCCACATGGGCCAGTGAGCTGTGCCCAAGCTAAGCTGCTGCTGAGCTGCCAATAGGTGGCAGGATGGGTTAGCTGGTGAGAGCACATGCTGCTACTCCCACCCACAACTAATATTGAACACAGCACCTTGAGCTGAGCTGCCTAAGGGCAGCTGGATGGTGCCTGGACTTAGAGTTGAGCTAGCTGCACCCTCCACGACTAAGATTGAAGGACAACAACTTGGCTGTTCCCCTTCCCAATTCCTCAATAAAATCCAAAAAAATAAAAGACTTTCTTCCAAAATACTTTGGCACAGCTAATTTGTTAATTTGGTTTTATAGCTCATTAGTATTTTTAGCACTCACATAAAACTTTATATTTCAATGTACTTGCTTGACAAATCACTAATATTATTCTATACAATGTTATATTGAGACAATAGTCTTTAACAATCATTTACACTTTGGGCCAGCAGAGTGGCGCGTTAGTTAGGAGTTGGCTTGGGACGCCAGCTCTGAGCAGCAGGGCCCCAGTTCGGATCCCACATATGAGGGCCAGTGACACTGCCCTCTACAGCTAAGATGATGAACAACAGCTCGACCTGGAGCTGGGCTGCCATGAATCTCCTGCGACAACGTAGGCTGCAGTGGGACTGGCCAGCAGCTGGCGTGTGCTTTTGTGAGCTGCTGTGAGTCACCTTGAGTGGCCGTCCAATGGCCAGCAAGCAACTGCCTCAGCCGGGAAAAGCGCAATGATAAAATCAACATGGGCCAGTGAAGCGACATCCTCCACAACTAGACTGAAGAACAAAACAACAGCAACTTGTCTGTTCCCCTTCCCCGATTCCCCAACACTGTTCCCCTCCCCAAATTCCCCAATTAAAAAAAAAATCTTAAAAACAAACAAACAAAAAATCATTTACACTTTAAAAAATCGATCTCTCCTAATTGTTTGTCTTGCATAAACCATGTTTTCTGGGAGTGCCTTATTATTCATATTCAGTTCAACAAATATTTACTGAATAACTGCTCGGTACAAGACTTTGTGTCAGAGTTTCTAAAGAACTAGTTTATAGAGATGGAAAGCATGTTGGTGGTGGTCAGAGGCTAGGGGGAGCGAAATGGGGAGTGACTGCCTAATGAGTATGGGGTTTTCTTTTGGGATGATGAAAAATGATGAAAAAGTTCTGGAACTACCTAGTGGTGATGGTTGTACAACACTGTGGATGTATTCAATGCCACTGTACAGTTTAAAATGGTTAAAATGGTAAATGCCATGTATTTTGTCACAATTTAAAAAATTAGGTAGAAAAAAAATCTAATAAGAGTCAATGAAGGAGAGGCATAAATATTTTACTTCAGAAGTACATTTAATCAGAAATCTATTTAAATTGTCTTTTCAATATTGCTATTGATTTTGTGCAGTAACTGTGTCAAATCCACTTTCATAAGCATGTGTAAGGACATTAGGACAGCCATAGGCAGCCGTACTTAAACCTGAACAGGAATGCTGAAATGAGCAGTATATGGTCCTTGCCTTCAAGTGCCTTTCAATTTTCTGGGGAATGAAAATAGCTATAAAAAATGTCTAATATGAGACCCAATGTCAAAAAAAACTATACTAAAGAGGTGACCATAATGCTAAGGAATTGAAAAGGATAATTAGATACATTATTAGAGAAAGCATCAAGGATGCATCAGCTTTGCACTTGATCTTCAAGGGTGGGTATGATTTTGCCAATGACATAAGATGGTAACTGTCAGTCTAGGTACTGGGAAGAAGATGAGAAAAAGTACAGAGCCAAGAAATGAAAAGTAGTTAGGGAAAATGCAGAGTAGCCACGCATGGCTGAAGGGTATGGGTTAGTAGGCCAAACAATGGAAGTGAAAGTTGAGGACTTTATCAATGACTCACAGGGTAGGACTGAAGACATTTAGTTTACAGGTGATTCAGAAATGATTTATTCCAACTTTCCACCTACAAAATGGATTTACAGCACCTGACAAGTGGCCATTCAGCTGCTTTTGGAATTCCTCTGACGCAGAAGTCATCACCTTCTGAGACAGCCTGGACTGCTGTTAGATGACTGAAATTGTGAGAGGTCTCATATTAATCGAAAACCTGCCTCCCCACAATTTCTATCCATTTATTTTAGTTCTGCCTTCTGAAACCACACAAAATACATGAATTTTTTATATCAACTCTTTTAGTATTTGAGTCAGTAAATACGTTCTTTTATCTTCTCTTTTCTAAATTAGATATTCCTGGGTCCTTTAATTGTTTCTCTTATGACATGCTTTTTAAGACGCCTGAAATTCTAGTTAATCAGTTCTCTGTAAATTCTTGCATTCCTATTTCAATGTATCAATCAGTACTGAATTTGTTTTTCTAGGTTTGGTCTGAATAGCATCACTTCTGCTTTTAATACAGCCTGAGGTTCTATTCAAGGTTCTGATAGGCACATCACCTAGTTGACATATATTAAGCTTAGAGTCAACTAACACTTGCCTGACATTGTTTTTTGTAAGTGCAAATATTAAGTCACTTTTCTCAATCCAGTACTCAAGTGCTGAACTTCTAAATTTATCATTTAAAAATTTCATTGTGTAGATTTGGCCCATAATTACATACTATGAGAACCTTTAGGATCCTGATTCTGTTGTCTGGTATATTGGCTCCTCTACTACCTTCTTGCC
>NW_017731593.1:383226-413438 GCF_001890085.2 Hipposideros armiger
CAGCATGGCTAGATTTTTCTCAGGGCTATCAAGTGTTTTTGAGCAAGAACATTGCATATCAGAATATGCTTGCAGAAGTCTCCTTACGCAAAAGAAATCCATAGAGGAAGTGGGAAGGTGGGAGAGTATTTGGGTTGCTGTCCAACAGACCAGAATGGAAATAATGATGGCTCCCAAATTGCTGAGGTGGCAGTAGGATTTGTTTGAGAACTTAGAAGTAAAAGTCACTGAGGAAATAGAATACTAGATTTAGCAAGTTGAATTACTGTTGGGCATTGAAAAGTTATTTAATGGGGAGTTTTTCGATGGTGTAATTGCTCAAGTTGTGTGTGGATCCCATGGGAGGGTGTAAGAAAAAAAAATAGAGCTGAAAGATGATTAGGAGATACTTAAGTTTAGAAGTGTGGTAAATAGAAGGTTATAGGGAGAAAGACAGGTATGGAACATTTTAAAAAGTCAGAGGAGAGTTAAGTAGAAGAGTTTCAAGAGGGAAGGAGCTAAGTAATATTAATTTATGTTCAGTTTAATTAAATTACGATGACTTTAAAAGTGTACTGTAAGAAAGAAAGAAGGTAGGCAGTATATTTCTCAGTGCAGCAATCTAAGGAAGCTGACAGGCTATAAATCAAATACGTTTCTCTTAAAGATGAGAAGTATGACTAGTCCCTGAAAACGATTCCAGTTCTAATGTTCTTCCTCTTAGGAACTAGAGAATACTGGGAGATTTCAAAGAATGATTAAATATTTCTCTCAGTGGAGGTTGTTCATTTAATTCATTGCCAAAAAGAACAATGCTGCATTTTAAGTGCTTCCTGAATTGAAAACCCTGCACTCATAATTTGGGCGTTGGTCATTCCTTGTTCTCAAAGCCACCTTGAGGCCATTCTTGGATCAGAGACACCTGATGGCCATCCATTATGACCCCTGACACCCATCCATCCTCGTCACCACCACCCATTAACCAAACCTCTCTGAACCAAGAGAGTTTTTGGGATCCTTGGGGGAAGAAGGGACGACCACATCCAAAAACAGTAAGCAAAATTATAAGTAGTGACACAACAGGCACCAGCAGAAACACAAAGAATAGGTTTGAACAAGCATTTGCCATGTTCCTGTCTCTTTTCTCCATCCCATGCATTGGCCAATTTTACTAAGAAAATGTTTTGGGTTTTTTTACAAGTATACATGTCATTGCTAACCTCATTCTTCTCTTTTCCTGCTAACTTTTCCTAATTACGTAAGGAAAACCAGACTCTAAACCCCTCTTTCTCTTTGCCCATTTCCCTATTTTTCAATTGGCTTGAAAACCAACCTTAATTCTGATAAAAACAGTAATTATCCACCTCTATCAAGAAAACCATATTTGGCCAGCTGAGTGGCTCAGTTGGTTAAGAGTTAGCTTAAGAGCATGAGCTCTGAGCAACAGGGCTGCCGGTTCGATTCCCACATGGGCCAGTGAGCTGCACCCGAGCTGAGCTGCTGTTGAGCTGCCAACAGGTGGCAGGATGGCTCAGCTGGTGAGAGCACATGCTCCTAACAACAAGGCTGCCTGTTTGATGGTGGCTATGCCCACCTGCAACTAAGATTAAACTTGGCACATTAAGCTGAGCTGTTGCCCAGATGGCTCAGTGGATAGAGTGTGCGCTCTTAACAACAAGGCTGCTGGTTCGACTTCTTCATGGGATGGTGGCTACGCCCACCTGCAACTAAGATTGTAACACAGCACCTTGAGCTTAGAGGCCACGAGCTGCCGACGAGAAGACAGATGGCGACTGGCACCCTCCACAATGAAGATTGAAAAACAACAACTTAGCTGGTCCCCAACACTGTTTCCCTCCCCCAATTCCCCAATTAAAAAAAAAAGGAAAGAAAATTATATTTAATGTACTATGAGGTTAAATAAGGTGTTGTGAAGAACTGATGCCATCAACTTTGATGTCCATAAAAATTAGAAACTATTCCCTTGCACAAAATGTTCCTATGCATGATCACAGTCCTTTAAATTTTGTTTTTTTCCTTAGGCAGCAATATTCTCTCTCTCTCTCATTCTCTCTCTCTCTTTCTCTCTCTCTCTCTCAGTGTGTGTGTCTAATTGCTGACATTACAGAAGTTAGGTTCTCTGCTATTTTTCCTTGCTAATGTCTAATAATTCAGATACATTATGAGAAAAATAGGATTCTGTATAGTTTAAAAATGCAACCCCTGTCTTTAGTCCTGTTTCTAGAAGAAAATACATTCCACATTCCTGACAAGTGATTTCCAAGTTTAGAGCACAAACCGTCTGAAAGTTGAAAACTGTTTGTGTATATGTAACTATAATATGATTAAATATCTTTTCTTTAAGTTAACCAATCTGAATTTCCTATTAGTCACTTCAAGTTATTTTGTTGCATGCTATCATCATAGTTCCTCTGCTCTGCATTTAGAAGAGGGGCAACACAGCATGGTTATGGCTAGGCCCTTGGAGCCAGGTAGAACTGCTTTCCAATCCTGATTCAATCACTTGCATGCTCTATGGCTCTGGGAAAATGATTTAACTTCTTTTAACTTTAGTTACCTATTCTATTAAATAGGAATAATGTAAATGTGTATCTGTTAGCATTATTGCGAGGATTAAATAAGATCATATATGGCAAATAAGTTTCTGTCTCCTCGCAGGCATTCAACAATGATCATTTCTAGACAGTAGGATGGTTGATTTTTTTCATCATGCACCATATTAGTGAAAATATTTTCATCACATAGCCTTATTAATTTACTTATAAATTATATACATGTTCCTTTAGGACAAGTATAGCATGAGCGTAAAACATACATAAAAGTAAAATTTAAAAAGAATGTGATAATGATAAACACCACTTAAAAATAAATAAGAATATAAAGTATAAATGGGATTTTTTTTTGCATTTTAAATTTTCAAAAAACTCCAAACTCCATTGCAACTCTAGATTTTTAAAAATGAGTTAGAAAATCCAGTTTCCATGGTTTTTGTGTGTGAAGAAATAAAGCTGTTAATGGATGACACACATCATTTTCACACGAAATCACACAATGATATAGACATTTATCAATACTCATTTTGAGGAAACTGTTTCCGTGGTATTCAAAAACAAACAGTTACTTTTGTATTGTTAAAGCATCACCTTTGGGCTGGCCGAGTGGCTTGTTGGTTAAGAGCTGGCTTGGGACACCAGAGGGCCCCTGTTCGGATCCCACATATGAGGGCCAGTGACACTGCCCTCTACAGCTAAGATGCTGAACAACAGCTCGACCTGGAGCTAGGCTGCCATGAATCACTGGCAACTGCGCGTAGACTGCAGCCCCTGGTGCAGTGGGTTGCCATGGGCTACCGTGTGTAGCCAGCAGCCAGCGTGAGCGGCCAACAGCCGCAGTGAGTGGCTGTCCAGCAGCCGGCGACTGATCTGCCTGGCCCGGGAAGAGTGCAATGATGGTGCCAACTTGGGCCAGTAAAGCAATGTCCTCCACAACTAGACTGAAGAACAAAAGGACAGCGACTTGTCTGTTCCCCTTCCCCCAACTCCCCAGTGCTGTTCCCCTCCCCCAATTCCCCAATAAAATCTTTTAAAAAACCAAAAAATAAAACAAGCATCACCTTTACCTTGATGGGACATATTAGGTTTTGTTGTTTTGTATTGTTTTAATATCTATAGAAAGCTTACTATTGACAAGCACTTATCACAGAAAAGATCAGCAAATTTGGAACACAGTTTTTGCCATAAAAGAAAACTATATAATTTATCTTTAAGTTTGACAAGAGTTTAAAGTGTTTTGTCATGAGATAAACAGTGAACCTCTCTGCAGTACAAAATATTATCACAGACACTCCTCATCTCATGAGCACATACTTATTTAACAGAGATTTATATGGTGTTTACTACTTGCCAGGCACCTTAAATAGTGCTTACTATTTTAGCACTTTACAAATATTAACTCAGTTAATCTCATAACAACGTTGTGAGTTAGGTTTTATTCCCATTTTACGGATGAGATAACTAAGGCAGAGATGAGTTAACAAAAAACTTGTTCAAAGTCAGGCAGGGTTTGAACCTAGCCATTTTGGCTTTAGAGCCTCTGCTTTTAACAACTAGACTCTGATGCCTACAAGTCTACAATGAAGATAAAACAAATTTTAATTACATTTAATACATATAAACTACAATATATTGAGGTACACTAGAAGCAGAGGTTGGGTGAGATTGCCAATACCAATCCTTTGGTATCAAGAAACCCTACACTCCCTTTTGGAGACCTCTTGCATTGCATATGATGCATGTGACCATCTAACAAGCAAGGGCTCTTGTATAAAGAATATTAGTAACCTTAAACTATTCCTTCCATATATATATATATATATATATATATATGATTTCTTAGTTATTCTTTTTTTATTCAGCACTGTAATAATATAAAAATTGTTAAATGAGTAGAACTTCTACAATATTTAAATGTGATGCGCCACCCTTAAAAAATGAGTTCATAGGGCCAGCCAAATGGTGCGTTGGTTAGGAGTTGGCTTGGGATGCCAGCTCTGAGCATCAGGGTCCCGGTTCAGATCCCACATGTGGGCCAGTGACACTGAGCCCTTTACAGCTAAGATGGTGAACAACAGCTTGATATGGAGTTGGGCTGCCATGAGTTGCTGGCGATTGCGTAGGCTGCAATGGGGCTGGCCAGCAGCCGGTGAGAGCTGCCGTGAGTTGCCATCCAATGGCTGGAGAGTGACTGCCTCGCCCAGGAAGAGCGCAATGATCACAATACCAACATGGGCCAGTGAAGCAATGTCCTCCACAACTAGACTGAAGAACAAAAAGGACAGCAACCTGTCTGTTCCCCTTCCCCAATTCCCCAACACTGTTCCCCTCCCCCAATTCTCCAATAAAATCTTTTTTAAAAACAATGAGTTTGTCACTTACTGTGAAGAAGAACTATATTTTGTCACTTTGGTTCAGAATGAATTTGATAAATTAGTCTCGCTGAATAGACTGTAATCCTTGGAATTTAAGAACAGTGTCTATGCCTCCCTGTATTCATATATCTGGGACGAAGCTGCTAAGCAGGGTCTCCATGAATACTGTAGAATGAATTAATGAGGGAATGATTTTCTGTTTGGGTAATCTGATTTCCTTAAAGAATGTCACGGGACAGAACTGGACAGAGGTATATTTGGGAAAAGTTTACATTTGTTTCGATGTTTTTCTGCATGCTCCCAAGAACACTCTTGATGACACTCCTCAGTTTTCAAGTTTCCTCTACTTTTTTCCCCCACTGATTTCATGTGTAGAAACAAGAGGGTTTTCAATCAACAGAGAAGTAAGAGATACAAATTTGCTAGGCAGTCTCATGTGAGCAAATAAATCATCTAAAAAACTATATATAAAGTGAAAGGAAACAATTAACAATAGGACCTTGGGGAAAATCTGTATTTAAGAAATAAAAAGAGGAAGACATGCAAAAAAAAGAAACCTGGTAGATGTCAATAAAATAAGAAGGAACTTGGAGGACTAGAGATCCTATGGACCAAGGAGAAAAAACTTTGAGATTCAGGGAGCTGTTGGTAATGGCAATTGTATCAGAGAAGCCAAGAAGGCTAAGAATTGCATTGAGGCCATTGGATTTTGTTTTTAGGAGTTAAATGATGATCTTCAAGATAGCTACTTCAGTAGACTCCTAAAACTGAAAATAGTACAGAGGACTGAGGAGTGAGGAGGAAGTTAGGAAGGGAAGGCAACCTCATTCAAAAAGAATGACATAAGGAAAAGGGAGGCTTGGTCTTGAGAGATTAGCAGAGCTAAAGAAGGCTTTTTTACTTGATGAAGTGCTGGAGAATGTTGTAGGTAGAAGGGAAGTTGTTTTTTCCACAAAGAAGTAGAAGATGCCAGAGAGAGAGGTAGGGGATAATCCACTGATGGGCCAAGATCCCAAAACAGATATGAAGGCAAAGAATCAGGACCAATTGAAAAATAGGAGGGAGGAATATTTGAGGATTCTGAGAAATGCTGAGGTTTTTAAGGATGACACAGTAGAGAGAACACACATGGGAAGCCTTCAAATTTAGCTAAGTCAAAATGAGATTATTTGCTTCCAATAGACAGGATGGAACTGGGAGACTGAGGACACGGAGATGAGCTGAGGAATGAAGTCAAGATGAATACAAAGCTTCACAATGTGATAAGAAAGAGACAGATACAAGATATAGAATTATAGCAAAATGCATTGTGTATACCATCTTTTCCCCAAAATAAGACTTAACTGGAAAACAAGCTTAGCATGATTTTTCAGGATGCTTGTAATATAAGCCCTATCTCAAACATAAGCCCCAGTTAAGATCGTCAGCCAGACATGACTGTTTGAATAAATGTAGATTTTTGTACATGAATAAATGAATAAATGTAGATTGTTGGAGCAAAAATTAATATAAGGCACAGTCTTATTTTTGGGGAAACATGGCATGTACATTAGAGATGCAGTGTGTGTGTGTGTGTTTAAATGATTAATACATACTTATCATACAATCCCATTACCCAGAAATAAATATTGTTAGGTGATAACAATGGAAAAATCTAGAAGGGTTGGTGTCTAGTTGGATGAAGGGTATAAGTGTGAGATAATCAACTGCTGGGGTGTGGGTCTGAGTCACTGGAAGGATGAGTGTGCCTTTGTCGGAATTAAAACAGTCAGGAGGGACTTCAGGTTTTGGAAAAAAGATGATGTCTATGATTCTAGATATTAGATTTGATGTGGAAAGTCATAGAATTAAGAAGAAGGATTTCTACAACTTTACATAAGTGGAAGACTTGACGGAATTAATGATCACAGGGGGATAATAGGTAACACAGAGATAAGAGAACATGGTTGGGGAGGAAGGAAAAGAACAAGGTAAGTGCTGCAACCAGGGGCTAAAGGGGCCAGGATTTCAACAGCATTTACTGGTACAAAGAAGTCCAGGAGAGAGAACAAGGAGCATGTCAACTCCCCCATTAGCTGGCTGGGAAGCTATCCATTGATTTACTTTAGATTTTGGCCCTGGTTTCACAGTTCACTTTAAAATGGATTATCCTACAATACCACAAATTATTGGTTAAATTTTCCTTGGAAGTGTTCATTACCAGAATTACAAGAGAGAGAGAGGCCCTTCTTCTCCACCCTTCCCAGCCTTAAGGTGTAGGGTCTCTGCAGGACTCACAGATTTTCAAAAGAAAATTTCAAATTAGCTTTGAAAGCCTTTGTGAAATGTGTCTTCAGTTTCATTGTTTTGGTTTGTCACGTTGGATTTACCTAATTTTTCTCACTGGACAATTTCTGCAGGCTTCTGGGATGAGGTGATTTTCCTTCCTAGACAGTGCTTTCTGCTAATATTTATAGAAGCAATATATATATTTTTTTCTTGGTTTGTTTTGAAGCAATATTTTTTAGTGTAATATTCTCTGAAATTATCTCGGAGCCTTTGCTGGAGAAAAGCTGACCAGCCATAGCCACAGAGTACAATATCCTTGACCTGGTTGCATCTAAGTCTTGGATTTTTATTTTGAAACTCCATGTTTTTAATGGAGACTCTTAATGTTCTTGCCATCAATGTGTAAAATAAGCTCCCAACAGAAAGAATTATGGCAACTTTTGTGCATTAATTAACTATTCTGGGTCATTATTAGAGAGTATTTACAAAGAACTCTTCCTTGGGCTCTAGCTACCTCTGAGAGATGGATAATAAACAACAATACACTGAAATGCTTTCATTCAACTTATACAGGTGACACTTGAACAACACCAGCTTGAGTGGTGTGTGTCCACTTATACATGAATTTTTTTTCAATAAATATACAGCCGGCCCTCTGTATCTCTGGGTTTCACATCTCAGGATTTAACTAACTATGGATAAAATAGAATTTTTCATCTGCCATTGGAGACTCTTGGATGTAGACGGCAGGCTGTATGCATTGTTCCATGCCTTTTTATACAAAGGACTTGAACATCCAAGGATTTGGGTATCCACAGAGTCCTGAAACCAATCCCCTGCAGATACCAAGGACTGTAGTCAAACTAAGTGTTTGGGGAGTCAAAGGTTATATGCAGTTTTGACAGTGCAGGGGGCTGGTGCCCCTAACTCCTCTGCACACTCTATTGTTCAAGAATCAACTGTGTTTAAAGAATAATGCAGGAACATGAGTGAGAATTCTTGAGGTGGAAACCAAAATATGTATTAACACAGCTGTTAGGTATGATAAGAAATATACAACATATGAAAGCAAAATTTTAGTATTTTTTTCACATATTAATGATGCTAAAATTAAATTATCTATCAGCGCTATCCCAAATTATTCCTACAACCACTTGGAGACAGCTTTCTTCCTCTGAAGTATTTTTCGTGCATCTCAGTCATGCATAACAGAAAATTATTCTGCATCTCATCCAGGCTTTAAAAAATCCCAGTTTTAAGTGCCTGCTAAAATGGTGCCAAGAGAGAACTCAAAATAGAAGCCTCAGGACAGCCTGAGATCATTTAGTTCAGTAAGTTTCAACGTGGCATTAGAGGTTAAAATAAATCTGATTAGAATACATCTGTCAAAATGGACTTCCTGTTAACTGGGCCCAAATTCACAACCAGAGTCTCCTGGCTATTGCTGGCAGAAGCTGCTCATACACACTTTGCATTTCGGAAAACGCCAGAGGCTGAAATCTTAACCTCCTGTACTATGCCTCTGCCTGTTTACACCACCTGAGTCAATCAGCATAGGGAATTTTTTGGTTTTGGTGGGGTTTTTTTTTGGTGCTTTTTTTTTTGGTTTTTCTTGGGGAATTTGGGGGATGGGAATAGCGCTGGGGAATTGGGGGAAGGGGAACAGACAAGTTGCCATCATTTTGTTCTTCAGTCTAGTTGTGGAGGACGTTGCTTCACTGGCCCAAGTTGGCACCATCATGCGCTCTTCCCGGGCGAAGCAAATCAGTTGCCCGCTTCTGGATGGCCGCTCACCGCGGCTGCTGGCCACTTACTCTGGCTGCTGGCTATACACGGTAGCCCATGGCAACCTACTGCAGCAGGGACTGCAGCCTATGTCTTGCCAGCGACTCATGGCAGCCCAGTTCCAGGTTGAGCTGTTGTTCAGCATCTTAGCTGTAGAAGGCAGTGTCGCTGGCCCTCATATGTGGGATCCGAACAGGGGCCCTCTGGTGTCCCAAGCCAGCTCTTAACCACCGCGCCACTCGGCTGGGCCCTTTGGTTTTGTTTTTGACCAATGGACTAACATCTGCCCCATCCAATCAGAAATGCACAAATTGTATCCTAGTTTACATCTATACCGATCAATCGGAACAGCACTATTTGGACCAATCAGAAATACAGGATTTGGAAAACTCATTTGCATAAAACTGACAAAAATGGGAACTATGGGCAGGATGTTTCTTTATAAAAGAAAATTATCATTTAACTCCTAAAAGTGAAATCCAATAGCCTCATTGCAATTCTTAGCTTTCTTGGCTTCTCTTACACATTTGCCAATACCAAAAACCTCCTGATTCTCAAAATTCTTTCCTCCCTTATCTCTGTGACTCTCCAATCCTCTTATGTTCCTTCCTATTTTCTTGACACCTACCAGGTTTCCCTTTTTTTCATGTGTTCCTCGTTTTTTCCTCTTAAATATGGATTTCCCCCAAGAACTATTGTTAACCCCCTCCCCTCTCTCTAAACAATATTTTCCAGGTCAATTCATTAGCTCACATGAGACTGCCTAGCAAAGTTGTATCTCTTACTTCTCTCTTGAATGAAAGCCCTGTTGACTTCTACACATGATATCACTGGAGGGAGGGGAGAGGCAGGAGGGAGTATTAGGGGAAACTGGAAAGCTGAGAGGGTCAGCAAGAGAGTGTCCTTTGGAGCATGGAGAAAGACGTCAAAGCAAAGTTTCTTTCTTTGTTTCAGAGGATCACAATTTAGGTTGTTGCTACATGACTCTGTCTCCTGGGCTGCAGCAATTTTTAATCAAATAAATGCTTTTATTCATTATTACAGTTTCAAATTAATTTTGTTTTACAACCTAAATTGATTATCTAGGTTATTGTTAAAACTCCAAGTTGAAACTTTCAAGACATGAGTAAAAGGAAGAAGTAAACAATACCTTCAGGAAGTTTTCTGGATCAATGCCCGCTGAAGACTGCCAAATAGGTATACTAACCATGAAAGCAGACAATGTTTCTAGGTATTATTGATTCAAAATCATTTTTAGAAAAGTTTAATTGTTTTGGGCTGCATCTATCAAAACAAGAAATAATTATTAAGCTACTGCTATGTGCATGGCATCATGTTTAGTTGTAGTTGGAAGCTAAGATAATGAGATCCGAACTCACATTCCATGAGACTGAGGGTAGAATTTGAGGATTGGGGAGGTAGGTTCAATGAATCCATCTTTATACTCAGGAAGTTGCGTATAATATCTTGTAGTAATAAATATAGAGTGCTACCTGTCTCCCACTCAGGGCTACTGTAATGATGTAACATAAATAAAGGTTTTGAATTAAAACTCTCAATAACTATTTTGCATTTTTTTATTTTGCATTAATAAAATGACCCACTTGATGAAGATGTAGGGGAACAGAACTTGACACTCCAAAATATCTCTCTTTGGCATCAGAATTATTTTAAGCTGGTTAATTTTTAAGGAACAACACATATGGGAAAAGCTCTGAAAACCAAGTAAAAGTTACCCTCTGTAAAGGATATTTACTTTGTAAGGAAATCTCCCTTTGTTAAGGGTGCCTCCCTTGATGTACTAGGACAGGAGGACAGGACATTCTCTAAATCTCTAGAAACTGTTATCAGTGCAGAAAGCATGGACTCAAATCTGCATAATAATCTTACACTTGTTTACTCTGCTTTTCCTGGTAATCTCCCATAAGTGACTCCCCACTACCAACATCTTTTGTTTTCAGTTGAAGATAATATTTAAGGCAATGGCGTCTGAATTTTGGCAATTACTCAGTTTTCCTGGGTTTCTCCCATGTGTGGACAGAAAAAGAGGCATTGTAATAAATCTAACCGAAAGTAACCTCACAGTGTGGTCTGATTTTAAATTCCTTATTGGGCAGGCAGGTATTGGTGCGTAGCCACTCCCCAGGCCTATAAAGCATTTATGTTCACTGTAAGTCCACTGTTTTTGTGCATCTAGGTTACACACCTTCGAAATGCCTTTTTCAGATCCCTCAGAGGTGTAATCACTTTCAGAAGAGCACATAATCTTAACTATCCTGTAATCTAATCATAGAGATTTTCCTGGCTTGCTTTCTCCCAACTTCATGTAATCGTCCTTGTATTCCCTCTTAATTCCAAATGTTTAAAAGGAACTGCAAAACTGTCATTTTTCCAGAGCATTTGAGGTCTTACTTCCTGCATCTCATTAGTTTGGCTCAAATAAAGTCTTTAAAAATTCTCTACAGGCTTGGACATTCTTACGTCAACACATCTATACAGGAGGTATACACGTTATTCAATTTGTATTTGTTTTTCTCCTGCTAAACTGTGTCATGTAAATTTGATTATTAGACCAGTCAGGAGAACTTAGAAGAGTAAAGGAAAAGTTTTCCTCCTGAACAAAGATAAGAAAGTTGTCATGCTATACCTGAGTTATAAAGACAATTAAGGATAAATTAGTCTTTTAAGTTAAGAAGTGTAGGCTTCCAGATATATGTATCAAATGTTTTTGAAAAATTACAAATGTAGATTCATTTTTGGAATCAAAGAGCAAGACACAATGAGTGAATTTTTCTTTTTTTCCCCTCTAACTAATATTTAAGTTGAATAGGCAAAGTTGGTGAGAGGGGAACTTTCACAAGGGTGAAATCAAATGGGAAAGACGGAGAAGAGAAGGGTGGTGGGGATGGGGAGTTGAGTGCTGGTTGCCATGGTGTGAGCTGAAGCTCTGGGCCTCCATCTAGGATTCAGAATCAAGCCCAGTGGATAGGCAGTGTGTGTATAGGTTTAATATGATTTCAAATCCACAAATCCACTTGTTTATGACTTAAGTAAAGTTGTTTTAATCCACTTGTTTATGACAAAGGACAAAAAGTTTCTTTGATATAGGTAAGCAATGCTGGGATGCCATCATTCTACATTTGTTGTCATGATAAGCAGTGAGGGGCTCTGCTGGAGAAGCAACTATAGCAAGTGGATATTTGGACTATAAATACTGAGAGTTTGTGAGGACTATTTGAAAGTTTTGTTTGGGCCAGGTGATTCCTCATTAACCCCAAATCTCTCCAAAAACCCTGGGACACTCGTTCACTCCTGTCTTGGGGAGTCACTCTTTGCAGACAGTAGTGATAAACCTTGTAGGGAACCCATGAAAGATATTGGCCTGCTTAACAAACTGGCATCCTCATTCCCTAGCAAGGTGCTTTTACATTTGTAAAAGCTGTAGGTTGAACTCTGACTCTCCCAAGTGCCTACTTGTATACAAAAATACACCTCATGTTAAATTTGGATTTTATTCCTTTACTTCTGCCTAAACAGTAATGTGATAAATCTGTCATTTGTTTGGAGTATGTTATTTTTTTATTTGGCTTATTAAGAAATATTTTCCTGGGCTGGCCGAGTGGTGCATTGGTTAAAAGTTAGCTTGGGACACCAGCTCTGAGCAGCAGGGCCCCGGTTCGGATCCCACATTGAGGTCAGTGATGCTGCGCCCTCTACAGCTAAGATGGTGAACAACAGCTTGACCTGGAGCTGGGCTGCCGTGAGTCGCCAGCAATGGTGTAGGCTACATTGGGCCTGGCCAGCATTTCGTGAGCTGCCAAGAGCCGCCGTGAGTGGCTGTCCAATGGCCAGCAAGTGACTGCCTCACCCGGGAAGAGCACAATGATAATACCAACATGGGCCAGTGGAGCGATGTCCTCCACAACTAGACTGAAGAACAAAAGGACAGCAACTTTTGTTCCCCTTCCCCGATTTCCCAAAGCTGTTTCCTTCCCCAATTCCCCAATAAAATAAAATTAAAAAAAAGAAAAAAAAATATTTTCCTCTATGCTTGTAAATTGATTACAATTTCCATAGTGAACCTGTGTTAAATAAATTGCTGGCAAAGACAGCTCAGTCTCTGAGAATAACTTTTGCTGCCTGAAAACAAAACAAAAACAACAGCCAACTGGACACAGTTAGCTTCTTGGGTGGGTGAAACTGTCTGTGGGAGAGGGAAGATTGGGGTGGGAAAGTATAAATCAAATTGGAAAGAGCTTAGAAGACAATATAACTTTGCATGGTGACCAAAGCTCTGGACATGTTTTATAACTCCTTCGTCTTTTGGGAGGGGTCCCACCCCATCCCACTTAGCAAATAACTGCTCTCTAGGCCTTCCCCCTTTGAATCCTCTTGGTGGGGTCAGTGGGGTTCAGAAGGCTGTTTCCTCTTTGGAGCCAGGCAATTTTTCCAGCTGTTCTTCTGGGAAGGAGGGGGGTGAGGGAATGCCAGGACTCACCACCTCCTCCCCAACTCTGTTCCTCTAGGTGCCCCGTGATGCTGGTGGTAGCACACCAGGCACCCCATGAAGACGCAGTGGTCAGTAGGGAATCTGGGAGTGGATGAGGGAGGTGTGGAGTCCTATGGTGGTGGTCAGAGGGGTACCTTGCCAAGAGGCAAGCTCAGTTTGGGACAGGGAGAGCAACTTTGGTGCATAAGAGGTTGATTCCTGGTAAGAAGGACATGGCAGGGGGCTGATAGGAAAGGAACTGGGGTCTGGGTTCCTGGGTCCTTTGGCTGGGAGGGGCCACAGGGAGTGTGGCCTCATTTATTCAGCTTCCTGCTTACTCCAGGTGGAATGTAACTCAAAGCTGGACCCCACCCAGACTTCTTTCCTCAAGGTCAGTAACCCTCCTCCATGCCCAGCCTGACTCCTGTCCAGAGCCGTATATCCTGAATCCTAGATTCCGCTTCCAGGCCTAGGCCTCCAGGGTCCTGCCTGGGAGCAAGCGGAGTGGATGAAGTAAACACAAAAACAAAACAACCAAAACCAATAAAACAAGAAACCCCTAAGGGCCTACAGTGGGGATGCAGGGGAGAGAGACCTTTTTCTACCTCCCAGCCCGGCTCACTGTATTCATGTGTGTATCACTTTCTCTGGGCGGCGCTCTCCTGAACAGATGGCCGACTCTGGAGGTCAGCCCCAGCTGACTCAGGTGAGTACCCCTGCCATCCGTGGGGTGGGGTATTCATGGCACTGGACTAGATACCCTTGGCCATTCATTCCCAAGCTGCCAGGGCCTGGGACTCCCGCGCAGCTCCTCACCTCACCTCACTGTCTCCCTCTCCTCATCTTTTCTTCCACAGCCAGGCAAGCTGACCGAGGCCATCAAGTACTTCCTGCAAGGCATGGGCTACAGTGAGTATAGGGGTCAGAGGCTCTAGTGAGGACGAGGGATTGCTACATAGGAGGAAGGTTGGCCACTGAGGGGAGGAAGCATTTTAGGCTAACTCCTGGGCTTAACCACCATCTGCCAAATCAAGCTCATTGACCCCCCTGGCCTCATCTGTACCCAGTCACCCCGCTCTGAGTTGCAGAATCTCTTCCCCAGCTCCTCTCTGACGGCCTGCGTATCCTTCTCTCTCCGCAGTGGCCTCGTCCTGCATGACTCGCCTGTCCCGTTCTCGCACAGCTTCCCTGACCAGTGCGGCATCCATTGATGGCAGCCGGTCCCGCTCTCGCACCCTGTCCCAGAGCAGCGAGTCTGGGGCGCTCCCTTCAGGGCCCCCAGGGCACACCATGGAGGTCTCCTGTTGAACGGCCCTTGTTGCCCTGGTGCCGGACCCAGCCCTCACCTCCCCCAGCACTAACCTGGGAGGTGCATAGGGCACTGGGCCAGAATGAACAAGGGAAGATGGGCCGATCATGTGGGGAGATGACCTTGATCTTTGATTGCTTCCCTAACCTTGACCTCTAACCTGTGATTCCCCTCAGCTTCTGAGAGAGAGATCCTAATATCTCTTAGGGACCCAGACCGCTAAATGACCCCTCTCCCTCATTCTGGTTTAAGGTGGAGAGGGTGTGTGTCCCCCTCCCTAATCTAGTGGCTGTAGATGAGGGATAGGAGGTTGCTGTAGTTGTCCATGGTGCCTCCCCCAGACTCGCCCTGCTCATCCCGTTGCAAGGGTAGGGCTGGGTCTCCATTCACCAAAGCGGATATGGCTTCTCATTAACCCCTCAGATCTCTGAAGGATATGGGCCTAAATGAATGTGTCAGGGGAGGCTTGCTGGTGGGTTAGTGGTCCTCAGGATGTGAGAGAAACATCCAGAACATGAATGGAAGTTGGACTGGGAGGTGGTGGGCAATGAACAAGTTTGAGGAAAGGATTGGAGCTGGGGCAATAGGAAGGGGCCTGGGGCCATTGGCTGCACTAACTGGTAGCTGTCTAGACTGTGTGCGTCTAGAGTGGGACGGGTAGGACCCAACCTGGGGCAGGGCTGCTTGGGGCTTGGCATAGGGGTGGAAAGGGCTACTTTGGGGCTCTGACCACAGCGTGTTATGTGTGGAAGGTGCTCTCCTGTCTCCCACAACTTCTGCTGTAACAATAAACTGTAGAGGAATCTGAGCACCATTACTCTTTGTCCGACTATACCTGCATCTTGCCCCTTTCCCACCCTCTTCCTGACCAACTGTCACATTCTCTTCTTAAAGTGACATAAACCATGGGAGGGGGCCCGCAGAGCATAGACACTTCACAAAATGTGACTACATAATACCTATTCAATAGATTGGTGGTGTCCTTGATATTCATAGTATCTTTACATTTTGGGAGAGGAACTACTTAGACCTTAGAAGACTTCCTTATCAGTTATTGAGAAATGCCTTTGGATTTCAGAGATGTCACCAACATCATGATCTTAAGGAAGTACAGAAAGCTGACTGAAGTGCCCAAGGACATCTTGTGACCCGCCTTCCTGCAGGATCCTCCTGGGGGTCACCGAGATTCCATTTTAGGTGATCCCAGGGAGTTCGGGGGTCAGTATAATCAGCAGACCAGGCCTCATGCAGTCACTAGTGGGGGGTTGCTCATAGTTGATCCCAATAAAGACTCCTTCAGATGAGTCCCAGCAGCAAGGAGGGTTTCCTGTCAGGAATTCCTCCTCCCCCATGAGTCCCAGAATTCAGCTAGTTAATTAGACTGTGGTTCTCTGAGAAGCTTTCAAGTATGAACAATAACCATCAAGAGGACTTGATATTTTGTGGCCATTGCAGGCTGATTCTGGGGCTCCTGGGGCACAAAAGTAAAAACGAGAAAGCACTTTATAGTGTCATTTGCCAAAGGACTGTGGATGGAATACTAAAGATCTTTGCCAAATTACTTTATAGAAGCCCTACGATTATACACTTTTCTCAGTGAAACTGAGCTGACGACTAATGCAGCTTGATGTCAGGTGCTGACATGCTGACATGGAAGTGGGGCCTGGAACATGTTTGTAGTTCTTGAGCGTTTCATCACTCTCAGGGCTGAGTCTATTTTAAATGTAATAGGCGAGGACCAGAAAGGGTGAGGCTGTTGGGTGACCACATGCAGGGTAGGCAGCAGGTGCTTAAGTGCCACACTAAAGAAAAGAAGCTGTGTAATCGGAAACATTGGCCAACTAGCTCCTAGGTAAACAAAACATGAGGAAAAGGCAAAGAACTCTAACCAGAAGCAGCCTTGACTGGCAATAGCTGTGCCTTATGGAAGGGAAGGTGGGTCTTAGCACACCCACCTGCACAGATAACACTGTTAGCAGGGTAATCTTCAGAAGAGGGAGAGAACCTCATTTCTGTGCACATACGTGAGTGCGCATGAGTATGTGCCTCTCATGGAGGGTGTGTGTGAAATGGGTGGTGACCATGTGTGTCTCTCCTATAGATGTCCCTGCATAAGAAACCCATGAATTAGGTGGAAGGAGAGATGCTGTCTGCTGGGAGCAAAGGAGGGGTTTGCTGCCCTTGACTGATCTCTTCTTAGTCACTCCAGGAGAGCCCATGGGGACGCAGTGCCCCCCTGTGGTAGCCATGGTTCTTCCTAACTTTCCCCAGTTCCCAGTTCCCTTTCTAAGCCTCCCATGTTCTTTGTGATCCTACACAGAAGCTACATAGGGAGGGCCTGATTCCGTGGTCTGTGGCTCCTGCCCACCCTCAAGATCAGAGCTCGGGGGCTCAGAGGAGAGGTGGGGTGACTTCACAGAAGCTGAACCACAAACCCCACTTTTTGTCTCTGCTTCAGGTGTAGGCCTCCTGGTTCTCTCTTCTTTTCATTCTCAAGGAATGTGTTCCCCTGACTTAGGACAGAAGTCCAGGAGAGCTAAGAGAGGGTTCAATGGGAAGGAGAATAAAAATAAAGAATATAGTGACGCAAGCCTTGTGGTGTCTGCGTGAAAATTGTGGAACTCGTGAACAGATGTTCAAGGGTAATTCTCTGAAGGTACGCAAACAGTGAAACTGTAGCAGGAGGGATTAAGTTCTAGAGCACTCCTTGTGGGGACCCTGCAGGCTAGTTTTAGCCCCCTACCAAAGGCCACTGCTCTCAGTGCATGCCCCCCTCGAGTTCCCGGTAACTGTTCCTTCTCTTTAGCCCAGATAACAACATCATTGCTCTTACCCAGCCCCAGGGTGTTAGCTGCTCCATCCTAACCCTGCCCACACCTTCTGCTTTCTCCCTTTGTTAGTGAAACTTGCTCAATGATTCAATGTGTTCTCTGTCTTCTCCAGACACTCTAACATATAAGATGGGAGGTACAGGTAAGGTAAAGGTAAAGGTGGAGAAGGTAAAGATCAGAAGAGAATCTATATATCAAGCTTTTATTAGAGTCACAGAAACATGGGTTTAAAGCCCAGCTAGCTATTTGCTCAAGTTAAATTTTCCTGCGTGTGCTCCCCTGGACTTACAGTGGAGATGGTATCTACCTGGCTGGGTTGGGAAGGTGAGATAACGCATGTGGAAGCAAAGGGACAGTGCCCGGCACATAGTGGTGCTCAGTGTGGAAACTGCTGTATCATATTTCTTGTGCCAAGGTTGTGGTCTCGCGGAGCCGAAGAATGGAGACACAGACCAGAGAGGTCAAGTTCCGAAAAGGAGTTTATTAGAAGTAAAAATACATTTCAGGGCCGGCTGAGTGGCTCAGTTGGTTAAGAGCTCGCTCAAGAGTTTGAGCTCTGAGCAACAGCGGTTCGAGTCAGCCCGAGCTGAGCAGCCGTGAGCTGCCAACAGGTGGCGGGATGGCTCAGCTAAAAAAAAAAAAAAATACATTTCAAAGAAGCAGAAGTGGGCCCGAGCAGTAGAGAATGGCTCAAGGGCCATTATTAGAAAAGAAAGTACACTCCAAAGAGTTTTGAGCGGGCTGAGCAAAGAAAGCTCAAAAAGCGGGGGACCCAGGGCAAGGGCCAGGGCCAGTGAGTCATTATTAGGAGAAAAAGCACACTGCAAAGAGTTTGGAGCGGCCCCGAGCAGAAGCAAGGCTCAAAATGCTCAAACGGCGTTGACTGGCCAGGATTTGGCGTTTTATCCCTTCTTCCTCTAGAATGGGCTGTTCCTGGATGTGGGACCATCTGATTGATCTCATCTCTTTAGAAAAGGAGTTTATTAGAAAAAAAAGAGAAGTTTTGGGTGGAGAGGGGAGGTCTTTTGGGCAGTGCATTCTGTGGGACATGCAGGAATGCAGAGACCCAATGCCTGCCTTGTTTTTCCCTTGAGAGATGTGATCCCCATAAAATCTCTGGGAAGTGGAGGGACAGGAGGTCTCTTCTTCTGTATCTGCTTTCTGCTGGGCAGGGATGTAGAGCTGTCCCTCCCTATTGGGGGATTCATGGAACTCTCAACCTATCTGATCTCAGGTGAGAGGAAGGGGTCTTGAGATCTGCCTGGGAGACAGTGTTGTCTTTGGTTGAGACTGGCAATCTTGTTGGGTGTCATCTGTATCCCCAAGACCCCTAAATGAGGAAAAAATAGATTTTAATTAATAAATTTCTTTTTTTAAAGATTTTATTGGGGAATTAGGGGAGGGGAACAGCGCTGGGGAATTGGGAAAGGGGAACAGACAAGTTGCTGTCCTTTTGTTCTTCAGTCTAATTGTGGAGGACGTCACTTCACTGGCCCATGTTGATATTATCATTGCGCTCTTCCCGGGCGAGGCAGATTGGTTGCCACTCACAGCAGCTCTTGGCAGCTCACGCTGGCTGCCGGTTGTTCACGGTAGCTATGGCAGCCCACTGCAGCCCCACTGCAGCCTGCGCCGTCACCGGTGACTCATGGCAGCTCAGCTCCAGGTTGAGCTGTTGTTCACCGTCTTAGCTGTAGAGGGCGCAGCATCACTGGCCCTAATGTGGGATCTGAACCAGGGCCCTGCTGCTCAGAGCCGGCATCCCAGGCCGACTCAACCAAGGTGCCACTCATCCGGCCCATAAATTTCTTAAAGAGCAGAGCTCAAAGCTGTTGATGTAGGGTGGCTATTGATTTGGAAAGAACATTAGCCTTTAATGTTTACAATCAAGTATGCTGGCCTAGGTAAATTTTAAAACCTATTTAGTCTCTGGGATGGGACTATTTGAGAGTTAAGTCTGGAATGGCTTGGAGAATGCTGGCAAGTCACAGGCTTTAAGTAGTTATCTAATGCTAGGGTGAGTGAGAGATATTCTTCGATTCAGTCTAGGGGCAGTCTTTAATCTAGGATTCAGAAACTGATTAGAAGAGTAATCAGAGCCAGGGGCTAAGAAACTAGGGAGGAGACCTAAAAGTTTTCCAGTGGGGTGGAGGTGGGGGTTCAGGGGGCTACTCGCTTGGCTCGCATCAAAACTATTATTATTACAGCACAGGCCCTATTCTAAGTGTGCTTCGTGTGCATGCATTTAATACTGAAGGGAAGCAGGATAGGATGGTACTTCAGGAAAATTATTTCCTGCGTTGGACATTTTTATTTAGTTTTGCCATTAGTTTGACTTCTCACTGATCCCTGGTGTATAATCTGGGCTTGTGAGGAAGTGTGTATATCATCTTAATATGTAGGGAACGGAATGGGATGAAGAGAGACAGAAATGAAATTGAAAACAGAGGCCAACCTAAACCTGGGCTTGTGTTACCTGCACCGCTCAGCCAATAGACGGACACAGGAGTTGGGTGATAGAATAAGCATTTATTATCAGAGCACTCAGTGGTCTGAGAAGGAAGCAGGTTAACACTTTCAAAACCCGCCTTAACAGGTTTGGCTTGGGGTATTTAAAGGAAAATCTGGGTGTTCCCTTAAAGGCTACGTGATGATTCCAGGGGTCTGCACGGAGCCTTCCTTCTGGCCACGTGGCTCTCTGGTGGAGTTAGCAACAATGATGGGAGTAGCCTGGTAGACCACTGAGATTGTAATCAATAAGCCTAAGGGTATTAATCTTAAATTTCAGGGTAATTTTCTAAAACAGGGAACTGGGTGGGACAGGAGACATTCCGAGCCGCAGGGGGACGATCTATCAAGATATAGGTCAAGGAAATGTGAGGCCAGGGACATGGCGAGGTCTCTACTATGGGGTCCCAACCAGGCCTCGTTTCAATTTCCCTGTCTTTTATTCATTTTATTTCTATAAAATTAGTATGGTTGCACAGGTAGGGGACAATGACCATTCTTGGCTGCTTCCTGCTGAGAGTAGGTATTGTTCCTGGCTATGGCAATTTATAGTTGGAGGAGGTTGTTTATGGCATATTTGTTTCCTATTCACCCTACAGGAGCCTGGGGGAGAGGCATCTCAGGTGGGGCACAAGTAGAGAGGCAATAATGAGCAGCTCCAGCAGTTCTGTTTGAAGAGGAGCTTAAGGTCTTCAATTGGCTCACAGGAACAGGAGTGACAATCTTCCTTTTAGGGGAGTCCTTTGGAGACTTAAATGAAATAGGTTTGATTCAAGGGAAGTGGATCCAGCCACTGACTCCCTGAAGGCTGATAACCATTGGGGTGCTCAGAAGACCTGCACGGGGTCCTTTCCATTTAAGAACTAACGGGTCTGTTAGAGACCCTCCCCCTGTAGGCTTCTAATAGTACTTGGTCCCCTGGCTTTCCTGAGCTACATGCCAGTTCCCCATATTTCTTAAGGGACTGCTGAACCTCTCCCAAGTTAACTACATAGGACATAACAGAATTGAGGTGAGAATCCAAAGGAATGGGCAATTAGAGCCAGGGCTTAGAGGTCCCCTGACAAAACTTTTCCATAGTCCTTTCTAAGTCTGATTTGCCCATTTTACATTTCCTCTAAGGTAAAGGCCAATAGTAAGGAACAGGCTTGAATATGAGCCCAAATTTAGGGCCTTGATGTATCTACACAATCGATCAGGTTTCAGAGAAAACAAGTCCAGAGTGAGCAGTCAAGACAGAATAAATGGCTCCCATAAATTAACAGGACTACCTGCCACATCAAGGGTCACCCACAGTTCCTCCCTGTCATGAGAATAACTTCTTTCTCCTGGGGGGCCACTGACACTCTCAGACCTGTTTCAGTCACGGCCATTTGCAGGGAAGTAGTTGGTCCCTGCTCCTTTCAGAACAGGGAGCAATCCCTTCTCCAGCCCTTTTAGTTTACGTAGGGGTCACAGCTGTTTTGCAGGATTTAGACACTCCTTACTCCAGGGGCCTGGGCTTCGACATTCAAAGCAGGATCCTTTCCCCTCTACTGGCGCTGCTGGGATGGCCCTGAGGTGGCCCTAGTCTTGGCCTGTCTATTGACTGCAGCCAAAATTCTTCCCTGTCTTGGTTGTTAAAGATATTTAAACAAATTCCCTGGCCTTCTCTAGGATCTGAGCCTCTTTATCAAGGATGTAACAGTAAGTGAGAATTACTGTAATATCCCATCAGGATAGGGAAAACAAGCTTCCTTATACTGGCTTATATCTAACACCAAGGAGGACACGTGAGCTCTAACAGTCCTAAAATACATACGTTTACATAACTATTAGCAGAACTTAGTTCTTAGATTTAGTTTTCTTGAGTAACTAAAGACCTAATTGAGATAATACAAAACATAGACAATTATTTTAATGACACATATAATCTTTACTTTTCAGGCAGAAAACTTTCATAATATCAGTAGCATACCAACAGTCTAACAAGCTTTTCCTTATTTAGCAGAGAGAAAAAACTAATTTTGTACCACCTTATTTTTGATATTTAAATTTAGTTAATTCATTGCATTTAGCTTAACCATACATAAAATTCTCTCAAGAATTTCCTTTACAAACCTTCTACAATTTCCCCAGTCCCTTTTAATTTGTCTTCTTTCAACTCATTGAGAAATAACCATTCTTAGGACAAACTATATACTTTCTTTCAATTCCTTCTAAAATATATTTCCATACCTTATACCTTCCTTGAAAACAGACATCATTTCCTTTCATATTAATTAGAATCCATAACCTTCAGAACCTTAATTTTTACTGACAACTAAAAGCAAGCAATTAGCATTTCCACTGGCAAATCCAGGAACATATTTTGCAACCTTCAAAAGTGTAGGCTTTTGTAATAAAATACAAGATAGATTTATGAACAGGTCTTCATCTTTTAGCTTTCCTGGGACAAGAAGCCAGAAATAGATGAACTATATTATATATAAAACACAGACAAGCACATATATTAGAGATTATATATATATATATATATATATATATATATATATATATATATATACACACACACACACATACAAGAACTACTTAAGAGAGGTCCTAAGGTCTTAAAATTGCCCCTACAATTTCAAAGAGGCTGGAACAAGGGGTGGGGGTGTGGGGGTCTGGCTTGTGAGATTAGCTGCTTGTCTCTAAGAATGCCTTTTTTCTTCAGTTACCTCTGCCATCTAATTAATATTTTAGTATTTCATTATTTTGAAATACCTAAATATTCAATCATTTTTATCATTTAACACAGCTTAGTAAAACTAAAACCTTAAGTTACCAACAGGTGCTGAGAAACCATGTCCAAGCACACACTATATAATTATTACTAAATAGTTCCATCTAAAACCTTATTTCAGTTAAAAATTTATTAGTTTTTAACTCTGTGAGGTACCAAAGTTAATTATTACCCAAGCTATTTTCTTGACAAATTTTGTAACAGAGATAACATAAATTTATTTTTGTAAACCCAGGTAAAATAAAAGATACCATATTTAATGTTAATAATCTTAAAAGACATATCTCTTTATCCAAAAGTTAAGACAGCCTTAGTATCAAATATTTTCTTAGATCACATGATCCTGAAAAGTACTTGGGTTAGTTTTTTATTATTTAAATTTATATAAGCACGTAATCTTTTTTCTTTAAGGCAATCAAACATAATCTGGCAATACCATCGAGAGTCAAAAACACTGTATTATATATAAAACACAGACAAGCACAGATATCAGAGATCGTATACATATAAAAAAGATTATTAACAATTTCAGAGAGGTCCTAAGATCTTACAATTGCCCCTACAATTTCAAAGAGGCTGGAACAAGGGGTTCGGGGTTGTTGTTGTTGGTGGTGGGGGTCTGGCTTGTGAGATTAACTGCTTGTTTCTAAGAATGTTTTTTTCTTTGGTTACCTCAGCCTCAGGAATTCCTGGTTATAAGTGGATTAGGAGATGGGTGCATTTTTCTTTTCTCTGAGCTATCAGTTTAGTTTCCTTCTTTTCAGTGTCTACCATAAAGGCTTGTACAAAAGAAATTTCATCCTATTTCCCAGACCTCTAACAGAACAATTCCACTTGCAAAATAGTATAATAATTCAATGAACTGTTGAGCAACCAGCACCTTCCAGAATCTAATATATACATGGCCAAGCTGTACTGCAATAGAACATTAATTTCTTTTCGGTTAACAGTTTATAGCCATAGTTTTGCCAATGGCCTAATATTTTGCCCAACAGGCTCCCAGCTGGGATTGAAACCTTAGATCCCACTATTGAGGTGAAACAAATGCGGCAACATTTAACACAGACTTAAAACACAGACAGACCCAGGGCCGGCTGAGTGGCGCGATGGTTAAGAACTGGCTTGGGATGTCAGAGGGCCACGGTTCGGATCCCACATATGAGGGCCAGTGACACTGCCCTCCACAGCTAAGATGCTGAACAATAGCTCAACCTGGAGCTGGACTGCTGTGAGTCGCTGGTGAAGGTGTAGGCTGCAGCCCCTGTGGCAGTGGGTTGCCATGGGCTACCGTGTGTAGCCAGCAGCCAGTGTGAGTGGCCAGCAGCCGCAGTGAGTGGCTGTCCAGAAGCCGGCGACTGATCTGCCTCTCCCGGGAAGAGGGCAATGATGGTGCCAATTTGGGCCAGTGAAGCAACGTCCTCCACAACTAGACTGAAGAACAAAACGATGGCAACTTGTCTGTTCCCCTTCCCCCAATTCCCAAGCTCTGTTCCCATCCCCCCAACTTCCCAATAAAAAAATCTAAAAAAAAACCCAAACAAACAAATAAAAAAACACAGACAGACCCAGGTTATTCTCTGGATTGGACAGACAAAAACCAGAAAAAGCAGAGTTGGATCTCAACACCAGATAAACCAGATCTAGCAAGGTGCCAGATTTGGATGCAACTTTGTCCTACTCCATATACATGGTCCGTTGACCCTCAGACCATCAGCCAGTGGGCTAAAACCAGAAATCAGATGTGACCTTAAGACCACCAGATGTCCAAAGGCTGATACCAGATGTGGTGGCCTTTACAGTGCAGCAGGTGGGCCCCACTTCCCGGGGAACATTGTTGCCAACCACAAGTACACTTCCAGGACCAGAGCAAGCTTGCAACCAAAGCCCCTTACTAGTGGGGCATTATGCCTTGCTGATATTGCAACCTCACCAATTGCTGCCAAAGGGTCAGTATGACCCTCAGATGGTCCTCAAGGAGGAGCCCCAGATGGTGAGTGCAAAATCTTCTGGATGCGCACACCGCGGCCACCCACTTTCCAAACCAGTAATTAGAGGCATGAAACAGAGCAAATGCTTACTCTATCCCAACTGAACAGAAGGACGTCTGTGATGGGTGGACCCTGGCGCAACTCCTGCCACGAATCCGCCCAGTCCCAGGCAGCCCCTGAGACCCTCCACAAGCTGACTTACTGGAGAAACCCCGAGCCTGTCCGAGTGTAGTCACCAGAAACTGAAACCAGAGGCCAACTGAGTCCAGGCCTTGTGCTGCCTGAGCTGCTTAGCCAATAGACCGACACAGGAGTTGGTCATAAAATAAGCATTTATTATCAGAGCACTGGTGGTCTGAGAAGGAAGCAGGTTAACACATCCAAAAACTGCCTCACATTCTCCGACCGGCTTGGGGTATTTAAGGGAAAAATCTGGGTGTCCCTCTAAAAGCTACATGATGGTTCCAGGGGTCTGCATGGAGCCTTTCCTCTGGCCACGTGGCTGTCTGGTGGAGTCAGCAACCCAGGAACAATGAAGGAAGTAGCCTGGTAGACCACTGAGATTGTGATCAATAAACATAAAGGTATTAACCTTCAGTTTCAGGGTAATTTTCTAAAACAGGGAAATGGATGGGACACGGGACATTCCAAGCACAAGCCACAAGGGGGTGATCTATTAAGCTATAGGTCAAGGAAAAGTGAGGCCAGGGATGTGGCAAGGCCTCTACATGGGGGTCCTACCTGGGCCCTGCTTCAAAATGAGACAAGAATAAAACTCAGGAGACCTTGCCCATGTTAAGGCCACTTGGGCTTCTACATTGATAATATCCAAAGGGGCAAAGTGGTGAGGGTGCCTGACTCACAGGGCACACCTCACACCTTCTCTTCCCCTGTTTCTCCACCAAGTCTGAGCTATTCCTCCATCTCATGGGTAAGGGCCTGGGCAGCAGTCATCCTGCTCCTCAATTCCAGATAATCAGTTTCTGTATTTGCGCTGTTTTTAAGAGAAGCAACACATTGTAGGGATTATTCAACTGAAAGACAAATGGTCCAGTGGGGTGGGACCAGAGGCATAGTGACAGGTAGGGCAGGCAGGAGGAAAGCCACTTGGCAGAGCCAAGTAATCACCCTCAGCATTTATCTGGCGCCTTTCTTCCTCTCCAAACACACTGCTCTTTAATCCCTCAGCACAAGGCAGCTAGAAGGAGGCAGAGGCTCAAAGAGCAATCGTGCCCCGAGGCCACACCGGGCTCAGTGTGAAAAATAGGAACCAATAGGAACCAGATGGAGGTAGGCTCCTTGGAGCCTGATCTCCAGAGTCGCTTGGACATGTTGGGGGAGGCTGATAACAGGTACTGGGAGTGGGGTGGGTGAGGTTAGTGTAGGAAACAATCTAGGTCCCACGTTTATGTTTTTAAACCTCTTCTCTCTAAGTGCTGGGAACTCTAGCTCAGTATTTCAACACTTGTGAGTAAGGTTGGAATTCCAGCAATGTTCCCATGTCAGGGGGACATGGCTGCAACTGACAAAATGGCTAAGGGCCCTGATTCCAGAAGAAAAGACTTTGTGTAACACTCACCCTTCCCACTCGCCACTCCACCAGGCGGCTCTTAGGAAACCCGAAGAGATGAATGAAGCACAGCGTGGCTGAAGGGAAGGGTAAAACGACATTTTATTGCACAAGGTAGCAAAAATGGGACAAGAGTCAAATCTGGAATGATGGTCTTGATATCAGTTCTCCAAGGTATAGGCACTCAACCTAAAATTAACACCCTTTTCTCAGTCCTGGGTGAGCAATGGGATCTCATGTAGGAAAAGCTGGGGTCCAGTTCATGGGGACGAAGCCTAGTGAATTTCATTAGTCTCAGGAGGGAAATGTCTGAGGGCCAAAGCCATTTGGGAGCTCATTCCAGAGGAGTCCATCAGAAAAGTCAGGAATCGCTCAGGCCCACAATGCAATAAAGGCCATGAACGCAAAACCAGCGGCTACACAGCCCCACTTGGCCAGAGGGGCCTCAGAGCCAGCTAGCTCCCGGGGCAGAATTTCTAGGAAGGTGACGTACAGGAAGGTGCCAGCTGCCACGCCTTCTAACACAGCCTGGGCTAAGCCTTGCCCCCCTTCAGAGTCTCCTCCAGCCACAGCCAGTCCGAGGGCTACACCCAGGGGGGACATGAGAGCGAAAGACAGTATGGAGAACGCAGCCCATCGTGATCCAGTGCCTGTCTGCACCAGCCGCAGTCCTATCCCAAACACTACGAGCCCCTTGTGAGCCAGGACAGCAACACAGAGCTGCACGGTGGCCGCTACTGTCGTCTGCAGCCCCACGGCTAGCCCTTCAAACACCGAGTGAAAGGACAGCGACAGCAGGAGGACGAGCGCTCGGAAGGGACTGCGTGAGGGTGAGGGGAGAGGGCCATGGCTGTGGAGTCCAAGGACATGAGCCCCGCCGCACTCCTCCTCCTGCACTTTTGATCCTCCAGCAGCTCCAGGGCGGCACTGCAATGCCAGCGACTCCAAAAGGAAGACCAAGAAGAAGCCCAGGGAGATGATGAGCTCTCCATAGGGATAGTCCTTCTGGGGACAGAGAGAGCGGCTGTGAGACGGGAAAGGAAGGAAGAAGGACAGCGGATGGACGTGGGATGGCGGACTGAAGAGAACGGGCAATGTGGGACCAGAGCATAAAAAAAGGTTGGGGAATGAAACCCAGAGGACATGCAACAGATACCAGAGGACCCAGGGACACAGTGTCAGTAGCAGGACAGGAAAACGATGTGAACCATGTCAGAGGGTGCAAAGGAAAAACGAGAGACCGAAGCAGGAGCTGTCTGGGGTTCCATAAACCCAGAAGGATCGGGTCAGCTCCTCTGTTCCCCAGGGTCTAGCTGAGGAGCAGAGAGATTCCTCACATCCTCCCCTCGGAAGGGTCTGGGTATGACAGAGTCTCCGGTTTTCCTCACCCTCCAGGTAGGGGCTGGTGGGAGATACTTACATGATCTGAATTAGCATCACCAGAAAAATTTCCCTCACTTTCTGTCCTGTTCTAGGGAGAAAAAAGCAGAAATGACATGGGGCATGGAGCAGCTCAGCTTCCTGTCCTGTCTGTTCGGCTCCACTGCTTTCCTTTCCTTAAAGCCCAAGCTGAGCTGTTGTCATCATTCTACACAACACAGAAGCTGTCATCTTCCCTGTCATTCCACCCTTGTCCTTGGCTCCATCACTTTCCCCCTTCTTCCCTTGCTTCTGTTCATCATTCTGGCCTCCCAGGCCCATAACTCAGCTGCTTACCTGCACCATGAACTTCTGGATCTCGGATTCAATTCCCTCCAGGGCTTCAGCGGTCATGTGCATGAACCCTGCTCCCAGGAAAACACCAGCAGAAATGCAGCCCAGGAGGCTGAGGACCCGGTGGTGACGACCTAATGAAACGCAGGAGTTACAATCCGGTTGGCAATGAGGAGATGGACAAAGGTGACTAAAGAGCAACAGACAGCACCAAACATCCCAAGCTTGGGGATGGCGAGAATCAGAGCAAGGAGTCAGGATAGTGGGATAGGGGTAAAGTCAGGCTTAGGTTATGGGGCAAGGATGAGGAAGGACTATACCTGTGGCTCCCTCGATCTGGAACCATTTGAAGTAGATGGGAATAAGGCCACAGACTAGGGTGAGAGCCAGCAGAGCGAACAGGCAGCCAATTTTTGCTCCTAATAACGGCTCCATTCCTGGGGTACAGGATAAGCAGAGGCCTCAGAATGACAAATAGAGTTACAAGCTTTGGAGCAGGAGTGGTGCCTGAGGTGTTCAGAGTGGCAGTGTCCACTCCTGAGATTCTGGAGGCTGTTGTGATCCTCTCTCTGTTCTGTGCTGCCTCTGCTTATGCAGCCTTGCATAGCTGATTGGGGCCCTGCCCCAGCTTCCAGCCCTCCCCTACATGGAGGCCCCTCCCCTGCTCACACCAAAACCAGAAAGTCCAGACTCCCTGTCAGGCACAGCCCTGTGCTCTGTCTTCTTTGGTTCCGTGACTAATCCAAGGGCTGTGGACTGTCTTAGTTCAGGCCTGGGGCTGGCCTGATCCAGTCGATGGTAGCTACTTCCCAGTTGTTTTGTGTTGGGGACAACCTGGTCCTACTTCGCTCAGGACATTTGATCTAAGCCTTCCATACCCTCTCCACTCCAAGTCTTATAGATTGCTATGCTGATACCTGAACCGTACCCTTTCAGAGGGGATTTGGGGCCACCTGGGGGTAGAGGAGGTGGGGCTGAGAGGTGGTGCTGCCACCACGCTGAGAACTATTAATAATAGATGAGGGGACTCCCCTTTCCTGTAACCCCAGAAAAATAGCTCCAGGTATGGAAATGTCTAGTGGGGCGTTGAGATTTCCAGTCTTACAACATTGATATTGTTACAACTTCTGACTGTGCCTGTTTCCTGACATATTATACTGTGTTAGAACAACTGAGAGTTTTAATACAAAGAAAGTTGCTCTAGCTCTGAAACAGCAAGGCCTAAGGGGAAACTGAGAAATGAGCCAATTACATGGAAGGACTCTGTCTGGGCAAACGGGTGGAGATGAAGGCGCAGTCCTGATGGGGATCGCGTCTTGAGGGAAATGTATGAAGCAAACTCTGGGGGAGCTGATAAACCCTGAGAAAGACCAAAGGGAAGGAAGGAGGCAGGAAAAACTTGAGGCTAGGGAGCTGCTGGTCTCCTATTCAGGTGGCCTAACAGCCCTGAGGCCTGCTGAGCCAGTTCTCAGAGTGCTGGGGGCGGCTGTCCCCACTAGTGCAGGTTACTCCCTGGAAAGTTCTGGTCTCTGGTAGAAGCAGCATTCTTACAGGAGAGGGGGAGCTTGAGATCTGTGTGGGAAGATAGGCATTGAAAACCTGAGGAGTCACTTCATCACAGGACAGGCCATGACAACTGACCTCTATACCTTTTAAGAATCACAAGATCCGGGTCAGCTGAGTGGTGCATTGGTTAAGAGTTGGCTTGGGACGCCAGCTCTGAGCAGCAGAGCTCTGGTTTGGATGCCACATTAGGGCCAGTGACACTGCGCCCTTTACAGCTAAGATGGTGAACAATAGCTCGACCTGGAACTAGGCTGCCGTGAGTGGCCGGCAATAGCGTAGGCTGCAGTGAAGCTGCAGTGGGCTGCCATAAGCTACCGTAAATGGCTGGCAGCCCGCTTGAGTGGCCGGCAGCCAGCGTGAGCTGCCAAGAGCTGCCGTGAGTGGCTGTCCAATGGCCAGTGACCAATCTGCCTCACCCGGGAAGAGTGCAATGATAATACCAACATGGGCCAGTGAAGCAACGTCCTCCACAACTAGACTGAAGAACAAAA
>NW_017731593.1:414713-437529 GCF_001890085.2 Hipposideros armiger
AAGAAATCCGACAGGGACATAAAGCAGTGGAGGGTGGCTTAGCTTTGCCCTGTCACTTGTCCTGTCACAGCTGAGCTCAGATAGAGCTGGGAAAAGTGGAACTAATACTCACTGGGGCAAAGACAAAACCAGGTTGAGGATCCAGAGGTGACTTCTCCTTTCCCTGAAATCAAAGGAAACCAAAGAAATTAAGCTGGGCCGGAGGGGTCTATTTTTATGTCAATCTCTGCACTCAGTTGCGGACTCCTTTAAATTCAATTCTGGTAATTATTAACTATGTTCGCTGAGTTAAGCTGGCTGCTTCTCTAATACTCCAAACAAAGAACTTTCTCTTTGCAGAGGGAGAAAGGCAGGAACTTGGCACACAGGATGGTGCTCTCCTTGTCAGCAACCTCCATTCTCAAACAAATCCCACTCCAGGACAATTAAATTTATGCTTATACACCGCCTCATACAGTCCCAAAGAGAGAAGGTTCTTGGCTCAGTAATGTCCTAGATCAGGGGTTGGCAAACTTTTTTTTTAAAAGGCCCAGAGAATAGACAAAATCTGTCTCTGCCCCAACTATTCATCTCTGCTGTTTGTAGCATGAAAGCAGCCATACACAAGAGACACTGATATGACACCAAATAAGCCTGGCTCATAGGAACACAGGTGACAGGCTGGATTTCATCCACACGCCCTCGTTTGCCAACCATGACCCTATATTATATTGACTTCATAGGCCTACCATCCTGACAGTCACCCTTACCATTGTACGACAGTGTCTTCTGTTTTCAAAGGAGTACCAGTAATTGGTGACAGGTAGGTGGAGGGAGGGAGGGAAGAAGGGAAAGAACCTTACCTTAAGGACCAGGTCCCTGGCTTCCATGAGAAGGCCATGCCCAGCTTTTGTTCCATTCTCTACCAGTATCTGTTCACAAAAGGGAAAAATTAGCAAAACCCTGAACTACATGAAGACATCAATGTTTGTAGTTCTGTAAGAACATTCACAGATGGGGCCGGTCAAGTGGCTCAGTTGGTTAAAAGTTGGCTTAAGAGTGCAAGCTCTGAGCAACAGGGCCGCCGGTTCGATTCCCACATGGGCCAGTGATGCTGCGCCTGAGCTGAGCTGTCGCTGAGCTGCCAACAGGTGGTGGGATGGCTCAGCTGGTGTAACAACAAGATTGCCTGTTCGATAGTGGGCTATGCCCACCCACAACTAAGAATGAACTGTGGCACCTTGAGCTCAGCTGCCACCTGGATGACTCAGAGGATAGGGTGTGCGCTCTTAACAACAAGGCTGCTGGGTTCAACTCCCACATGGGATGGTGGCTATGCCCATCTGCAACTAAGATTGAATTTGGCACCTTGAGCTGAGCTGTCGCCCAGATGGCTCAGTGGACAGAGCATGCACTCTTAACAACAAGGCTGCTGATTCGACTCCTGCATGGGATGGTGGCTATGCCCACCCACAACTAAGACTGAACATAGCACCTTGAGCTTAGAGGCCACAAGCTGCCAACAGGAAGCCAGATGGTGACTAGGGCCCTTCACAATGAAGACTGAAGAACAACTTGGCTGGTTCCCATCCCCAATTTTCCAACAATGTTCCCCTCCCTCAATTCCCCAATAAAATCTTAAAAAAAAATTCACAGGTGGAATAGTGGTCCTGTAGGAAATGGCATTATATACAAGTTGGGGATGGAAGACTCTAAAAGAGGAACAAAAGATTCTGTGCAGGAGAAAAGTGGTAAGAACGAAGACAAGCTCCAATAGACAGAAGGAAAGGCATGGAAACCATGAAGCTGCTTTAAAACTTGAAGGGAAAAGGGATTTCAACTCACCAGAAAATCACTTGTCTTGCGCCACAGGGTCTGAACGACCTCAGCGCGCTCAGCCTTGCTGGGCAGTTCACTCAGGGAAAAGGCTGAGACCACCACATTGAATTGTACCTGAGGACCAAGACAAAGAATATGACAGACTCGACATCTCTCCCTTCCAGGAGCACAACAGTCTATCTCCCTAAATTTCTTCTGCTGCCTTTTCTCTTCTGAAGCTCACTGCTGAGTTGCAAAGCTGAGGCCACAGTTTTCCATCTGCCAAATCCCACATTTAACATACTCTACACATTGCTACTTGCCTTGGGTGATACGTGGAAACTGTCTATAAAAGACACCTGGAACATAAGGTTCTCCAGATTCTGAACCATCTGTGGAGGAAAGCAGAGATGGGGCAACTATGAGTGTACAGGTGTAAACTGAGGTGATATCGTGATGAGAAACATGGCCCTAAGAACAAAGAAAAATGCTAGGGATAAAAAAATGAAGAAGAAAGAAAAAGAAAAGAAAAATTCTAGGTGAGAGCGACAGAAAGTAGGGTAAAGGGGTTCAGAACAGGACTCCCCAAGATGAGACACTTTGGCATGTGAATTATTTTGAGCTGAAGGCAATTAGACCCGTGAGCTCAAGAGAAACTTTTACCTTTCCCTGAAAGAATTTAAATTGGGGGTCTTGCCCATCACAGTAATTACCAGAAGGCACATTTTGTGGCCTAGCTATAGGGCAGGACAAACTTCTAATTACTGAACATCTGTTCTGATCTATGGAGACATTCTCTCCTCTCCTCCAAAGCCTCAGGGCACCTTACCTCACCCTGGAGCTTTTTGTCACATAGCTCATTTTACCTTTCTGTCTCTGAACCACTCCTGTATGCAGGGTTCCTGTGCTTATGCATGTAATTAAACTTGATTATTTGCTCTTGTTAACCTGTCTTATTTCAATTAAATTATTAGATCAGCTGACAGAACGTAGAAGGTTAGAGGAAAATTTCTCCCTCCTCACAAGGTAAGCAAATATTTAAAAGGGCAGAGAGAGTATTGGGTTACCTGCCATGTTTATCTTATCCAGCCTATCCATTTGAAATGGACTTCAAGTTCTATCCATAAGAAACTTTCACTGAGCAAGAGTAGGCTACTGTAGGCCAGAAAACCAACTTTTTTTTTTCTTTCTTGCTGCTGTGGTTTCCTGTATAATATTGGGTTGCTCTGATGTGAATCAGGTTCCAGGATGAATCCAGCAGGTGTGTGTTTCTCCTAAGGGCGGGAGTGGTGGGTGTAGGGTTGATTACCTGGGGTGGCCTGAGATAGTAGCTGAAAGGAGAGTCTGTCTCTTAGGACCAGGGCAAGGTCACTGCTTGGATAAAAGGACATGGCATTAAGGCCAAGAGGGGAGACTTTGACCTCTGCACAGGTTTAGGGTAAGACTTATGCAGTAAGTTATAAGAAAGTTTGAATTCTCAAGTTTATGAAGCTTGGTGGTGAAATTCACAGTTTACAGAAGCCGTGGAAGGCTGACACTCAGAGCCCAGGTTTTACAAAGAACTAGCACAAGTAGGTATGAAGTGTGCATTGTCACATTTGTTCAGTCAGTTTCTCCTAAACATAAAATACTTTACCAGAAAGGGCTTCTAGAAGCAGCATTTTTTTTTCCCCCTAGGCAACCTGGTTATACTTATGAAGTTACATGTAACATCTTATAGTCATAAATATAGATGGCTACCTGTCTTTCACCCAAGGCTACTGTAAAAATGTTTGTTTGTTTTTTTGTTTTTTTAAAAGATTTTATTGGGGAATTGGGGAAGGGGAACAGTTGGGCATTTGGGGAAGGGGAACAGCCATGTTGTTGTCCTTTAATCTTAGTTGTGGAGGGTGCAGCTAGCTCAGCTCCAAGTCCAATCACCATCTGGTCACCTGTCGGCAGCTCAAGGTGCCATGTTCAATCTTAGTTGGGGATAGGCATAGCCCACCATCCCATGTGGGAGTCTAACTGGCAACCTTGTTGTTGGGAGCACGTGCTCTCACCAGCTGAGTCATCCTGCCACCTGTTGGCAGCTCAGTGGCAGCTCAGCTCAGGTGCTGCTCACTGGCCCATGTGGGAATTGAACCAGCGACACTGTTGCTCAGAGCTCACACTGTTAACCAACTGGGCCACTTGGCTGGCCCCCTAAATAATGAGTTTTGAATTAAAATTCTCGATAACTATAATGCATTATTTAAATGACCTACTTTATAGGGTCGGCGGAGTGACGCAGTTGGTTAAGAGCTCGCTCAAGAGTATGAGCTCTGAGCAAATAGCGGTTCAATTTCTGGCCCAAGCTGAGCTGCAGCTGAGCTGCCAACAGGTGGCAGGATGGCTCAGCTAAAAATAAATAAATAAATAAATAAATAGCCTACTTTATGAAGATAAGGAAGTTGTCATGTTAAATGACATGCCTGGGTTATAAAAGCAATTGAGGTTAATTTAATTTTATACATTGAGATGTGTGAGTTTCCAGGTAATGTATCAAATGTCTTTGAAAAATCAGGAATATAGATTCAATTCTGGAATCAAAGAGCAAGATACAAAGAGTAAGTAAATTATTTCCCCCTTTCCTTCTCTAGACAATGTTTAAATTGAATGTGCAATGTTGGTGTATCAGTCTCTCATCCATCTACTAGTTTGGGAAAAAATTCCCAAACTCTTTCCAGAAATTAGAGTAATGACCATGGTAAAATCCCCCAATGCTTGTCTAATCCTGAAGCGGCTTCTGGCAATGACTGAGAACAGAAGGAAGATGGGACTCCTCTGATAAGGCACTATGGTTTGAGGACTCTCCAGTGACCTTGCCAAACACTCTTCAGAATTGCACAGCAGTCGAGGATGCTTCCGGCTTTCCTTCCTTCTCTGGCTCAGTTAGGGTCAGAATGGCATCACAGTCTGATCGCTCTCCCAGCCTCTACTGGCTCCCTTCCCACTTTCTCTTCTCTCTTGGCTTCTGTTTCTCAGACTCACACATGGTTGAATTCATGGAGGTAGATTAGTTATTCGAGGAGAGTCATGGAATGAGAAGAGGTAAGAATCAAAGAGAGATGCTTACAGGGCATGAATATTTAGGGAGTGAGGTAAAGAGTACAAAGGGAGAAAGCTAAAAAGAATAGTCAGATAAGCAGGCAGACAACCAAGGAGAGTGGTGTTTCATAACCAGCCATTACTGAGTGTGTTTCATTCCAGAGCTTTTTGTAAGCATGGTAAAAGTTTAAAATTTACCAAGAGGAAACAAAACTTTTGCAACTAGGGAAAGAAACAAAGAGAACAGCTGAGGTCAGAAATGGTTTAATTGGCTTTTAAAAAATTCAATACTTAAAAACAAGATTAAACAGACAATTAATTAAAATAGTAGTAAAATCACAATATATATATACACATATCAAATTATTACATAGTATACCTTAAACTTACACACTATCATATGTCAATTATGTTTTATGGCAATTACATCTTAATCAATCTGGAAAAAAAAAGGAAAAATATTCAAGTAAAGGGACCTGCATATGCAAAGGCCCTGAACAATACATTTGCTTTGACAGATAAATAAAATAAAATAAAACAGAAGCAATAGAAAAAAATGTATTTTACCTGTTCTAATTCATAGAAATAAACATTAAAAAAAACTGATTTACCATTAAGGAAGGGCACTTCTGTTTTCACACATGCATTGCTTCCACTGTTTTCTATATGTTCTTTCCCTTTTTATACTTATCATATAATAATAATAATAATAATAATAATAATAAAGTATTATTTTTATACCACTTGGAAAATGTACCAGATAGCAGTCATATGGGAGAGTGGATGGGTGGATAATATGTTTGCCCTAATCATGGGAATTGATGTAGAAATAGTTAAACTAAAATTAAAAATCTATGCAACATAGATCAGAGTAGAGTTATTAAAAGTTACTTAGGGCCGGCCGAGTGGCACATTGGTTAAGATCTGGCTTGGGACGCCAGCTCTGTGCAGCAGGGCCCTGGTTCGGATCCCACATGAGGGCCAGTGACACTACCCTCTACAGCTAAGATGGTGAACAACAGCTCGACTTGGAGCTGGGCTGCCGTGAATCGCCAGCAATGGTGTAGGCTGCAGTGGGGCTGGCCGGCAGCAGGCGTGAGCTTTTGTGAGCTGCCAAGAGCTGCCGTGAGTGGCCGTCCAATGGCCGGAAAGTGACTGCCTCACCCGGGAAGAGCACAATGATAATACCAACATGGGCCAGTGAAGCGGCATCCTCCACAACTAGACTGAAGAACAAAAGGACAGCAACTTGTCTGTTCCCCTTCCCCAGGTTCCCCAGCACTGTTCTCCTCCCCCAATTCCCCAGTAAAATCTTTAAAAAAAAGTTACTTTAGGGACTGGCTGACTGGATCAGTTAGTTAAGAGCCTGAGCTCTGAGCTATAGGGTCACCAGTTCAATTCGCACATGGGCCCGTGAGCTGCATCCAAGTTGAGCTGCAGCTTAGCTGTCAACAGGCGGCAGGATGGCTCCGCTGGTGAGAGCATGTGCTCCTAACAACGTTTCCGGTTTGACTCCCACAGATTGAATACAGTACCTTGAACTGAGCGGCTGCGAGCTGCCATTGGGTGGCTGGATGGCGACTGGACTTGGAGCTGAGCTAGCTGTGCCCTCCACAACTAAGACTGAAGGACAACAATTTGGCTGTTCCCCTTCCTCAATTCACCAATACTGTTCCCCTCCCCCAATTCCCTAATTTTAAAAAAATCTAAAAAAAAAAAGCAGAAAGGGTTGCTAGACCATCTAAAGAAAGAATATGTCAAACATAAGTGAAATCATCAACAGAAGTAGAACAAAAAAAAAGTCACAGAGCCCTTTTCTTTTTTTTTTTTAGCTGAGCCACCCTGCCACCTGTTGGCAGCTCAGGGGCAGCTCAGCTCGGGCCGGGAATTGAACCACTGTTGCTCAGAACTCAAACTCTTGCGCAAGCTCTTAACCAACTGAGCCACTCAGCTGGCCCTAGCCTAATTCTTCTAGTGTTCATCCAAGGAACAACCAGTAGAGAGGGGTCTGTGATGGTTAATTTTACGTGTCAGCTTGCAAGGGTCAGGGGATGACCAGACATTTGATCAAACAGTATTCTAGGTGAGTCTGGGAGGGTGTTTTTGACTGAGAGTAACATTTAAATTGGTAGATAGATTAAAGGACATAGCCCTCTCTAATGTGGGTGGTCCTCATACAATCAATTGAAGGCATGAATAGAACAAAAAGACTCCATCCCTTGAGTGAAAGGCAACTCCTGCCTGACTATCTTGAGTTGAACATCAGTTTTTTCCTACCTTTGGACTCAAACTGGAACTTCAGCTTCTGAGTCTTCAGTTTGCCTGCTTTCAGGCTGGAACTTATACCTTACTGCTCTCTAGTTCTCAGGCCTCTGAACTTGGACTAGAACTTATATTACCAGTTCTCCTGGGTCTCCAGTTTGCTGACTACAGGTCTTAGGACTTTTCAGCTTTCATATAATCACATAATCATGTGAGCCAATTCCTTACAATAAATAAAAATCTATCTATCTATCTATCTATCTATCTATCTATCTATCTATCTATCTATCTATCTATCTATCATCTATCTATCTCTATCTATCATCTATCTATCTATCTATCTATCTATCTATCTATCTATCTATCTATCTATCTATCTATATCTATCATCTATCTAGTTTGAAGCTTCCAGCACCACAATAAAATGATTTTGCCATATCTGTGTACACACACACACACACACACACACACATACACACACACACTTTGTTCTGTCTCTCTGAAGAGCCTGATGAAACAGGGTCTTTGCCAAAGATCTAGAGAGTACCCTCCATCTGGGCATTATTGGTCCATATGGGCATAATGGTCTATTAAAAGACTGCCTCTTAACTTACTGATCCTATCTCTTGAATATTTCTTAAACATATCCCTTCCTCTCCATTCAAAATGCCACTACTTTAAGGTCTCTTTGATTTTTTTTTTGCCTTTGCAATTTAAATGATCTCCCTGTCAACAGTTTCTTTCTACAGAGCACCAGAAAAATCTTTCAAAATGCAAATCTGATAATATATTTCCATTGCCTAAAATCTTTCCATAGATTCTGACAGTGTTCTCTTTTTCAATCTGGGTGTTGGCTACACAGAAGTGTTTTGCTTTGTGAAAATTCATGGAGCTGTAAGCGTTTGAGTTGTGTACCATTGTGTATATGACTTCATTGAAAGGTAATATTTAAAATTCTCCTCATGGCTTCTCATTGTACCCAGTCAAAACTCTTAGCTTGATATTTATAGCCTTTTGTGATTCTTGCCTTTCCAAATTCCTGTTGCAACCCCAGTCTACCCATACCTAATCACTGTAACCTACAAACAACCTATATATATTTTAACCATTTAACTTTCTTCTGCATATAATGCCATTTCATCATTGTTCACCTTCTTATCCCTCCTTGAGGAATAAACCCAGGTGGCATCTTCTGGGACAATTTTTAATCTATTAAGGCATTTTTTCCTTGTGTGCCTAAAGTATACTGCACACACATTTAACACAACACTCATCACATTACTGCACCTATTTATTTTTATTTCTGACTCTTCCATTAGATGCTAAATCCCTCTATGACCAAGAACATGTCATATAAATCTTTGCCCAATATCTAATATTGTATTTGGTACACTATACATACCTCACAAACATGTTTTGGTTACATAAATGAGGGAGACAGATAGAGGAATTGTGATAAATAAGGCATGTTTTTGAAATAAAATTAGATTTACAATCTAATTGAGTAAATAAAACATAGACACATAAAAATTAAATGAAAATAGGATGCAAAAAAATTAATCAGAAGTAATGTTTTGTTAAAGTGTAGTCAAAGAAATGAATAATAAGTAACACAGTAGTCAGAGGAGAGCAGTTATCAGGCCATGGGGCAGTAGGGACTCGACACCTGGATTTGAGAAGTTACACAGAATTTAGTTTGTTGGAAAGAAGAAAGAAAGATATTCCAGTAATGAGGATCACTTAAAACATCTAAAAAAAAATGGTTGAGTAAATAGAACAATCCCACTAGTTTTTTTTTTTTAAGTGGAAGAAAATTGATAAAACAGGAAATTAAGTCAAGGAAAGAAAATTTGGAGGGTATGATATGCTGCATTTTGAACATGTTGAGTATGAGGTGCCTGGAAAAGATCAAATATGGCTATCTGGAAATTGGTTAGAAATGTAGTCTGCATTTCAAGAGAGAAATAAGAGACACAAATTTGCTAGGTGGTCTCACATGAGTCCATAAATTCATCTGAGAAAAAAAAGTGAAAGGAAAGAGTTAACTGTGGAGCCTTGGGGGAAATCTATATTTAAGGAATAAAAACAGGAAGGCATGCAAAAAAAAAAAAAAAGGAAAAAAGAGAAAGAAAAGAAACCAGAAACCTGGTAGATGTCAATAAAATAAGAAGGGACTTGGAGGACTAGAGAGTCTCAGGACCAAGGGAGAAAAACTTTGAGATTCAGGGAGTTGTTGGTAGTGGCAATTGTATCAGAGAAGCCAAGAAGGCTAAGAATTGCATTGAGGCCATTGGATTTTGTTTTTAGGAGTTAAATGATGATCTTCAAGATAGCTACTTCAGTAGACTCCTAAAACTGAAAATAGTACAGAGGACTGAGGAATGAGGAGGAAGTTAGGAAGGGAAGACAACCTCACTCAAAAAGAATGACATAAGGAAAAGGGAGGCTTGGTCTTGAGAGATTAGCAGAGCTAAAGAAGGCTTTTTTACTTGATGAAGTGCTGGAGAATGTTGTAGGTAGAAGGGAAGTTGTTTTTTCCACAAAGAAGTAGAAGATGCCAGAGAGAGAGGTAGGGGATAATCCACTGATGGGCCAAGATCCCAAAACAGATATGAAGGCAAAGAATCAGGACCAATTAGAAAATAGGAGGGAGGACTATTTGAGGATTCTGAGAAATGTTGAGGTTTTTAAAGATGACACAGTAGAGAGAACACACATGGGAAGCCTTCAAATTTAGCCAAGTCAAAAGTGAGATTATTTGCTTCCAATGGACATGATGGAACTGGGAGATTGAGGACACGGAGATGAGCTGAGGAATGAAGTCAAGATGAATACAAAGCTTCACAATGTGATAAGAAAGAGACAGATACAAGATATAGAATTATAGGAAAATGCATTGTATATATGTACATTAGAGATGCAGTATGTGTGTGTGTGTGTGTGTGTGTGTTTAAATGATAAATATGTACTTATTATACAATCCCCATCACCCAGAAATAAACACTGTTAAATGAAACTACAATGGAAAAATCCATAGGGGTTGGTGTCTAGCTGGATGAAGGGCATATGTGTAAGATAATCAGCTGCTGGGGTTGTGGGTCTGAGTCACTGGAAGGATGAGTGTGCCTTTGTCAGAACTAAAACAGTCAGGAGGGACTTCAGGTTTTGGAAAAAAGATGATGTGTATGATTCTAGATATTACATTTGATGTGGGAAGTCATAGAATTAAGAGGAAGGATTTCTACAACTTTACATAAGTGGAAGCCTTGACGGAATTAATGATCACAGGGGGATAATAAGTAACACAGAGATAAGAGAACATGGTTGGGGAGGAAGGAAAAGAACAAGGTAAGTGCTGCAACCAGGGGCTAAAGGGGCCAGGATTTCAACAGCATTTACTGGTACAAAGAAGTCCAGGAGAGAGAACAAGGAGCATGTCAACTCCCCCATTAGCTGGCTGAGAAGCTATCCATTGATTTACTTTAGATTTTGGCCCTGGTTTCACAGTTCACTTTAAAATGGATTATCCTACAATACCACAAATTATTGGTTACATTTTCCTTGGAAGTGTTCATTACAAGAATTACAAGAGAGAGAGGCCCTTCTTCTCCACCCTTCCCAGCCTTAAGGTGTAGGGTCTCTGCAGGACTCACAGATTTTCAAAAGAAAATTTCAAATTAGCTTTGAAAGCCTTTGTGAAATGTGTCTTCAGTTTCATTGTTTTGGTTTGTCACGTTGGATTTACCTCATTTTTCTCACTGGACAGTTTCTGCAGGCTTCTGGGATGTGGTGATTTTCCTTCCCAGACAGTTCTTTCTGCCAGTATATATAGAAGCAATATTTTTTGGTGTAATATTCTCTGAAATTATCCTGGTGCTTTTGCTGGAGGAAGGCTGGCCAGCCATAGCCACAGAGAACAATATTCTTGACTGGGTTGCATTTAAGTTTTGAATTTTTATTTTGAAACTCCATGTTTTTAAAGGAAGCTCTTAATTTTCTTGCCATCAATGTGTAAAATAAGCTCCCAACAGAAAGAATTATGGCAATTTTTGTGCACAAATTAAATGCCCTGAGTTCATTATTAGGGTGTGTTTACAAAGGACTCTTGCCTGGGCTCTATCTACGTCTGAGAGATGGATAATAAACAACAGTATGCTGAAATGCTGTCTTTTAACTTCTATTTACAGAATGATAGAGGCATAAGGATGAGAAATCTTTACGTGCAACCAAAATATGTATCAATCACAGCTGTTAAGTATGATTAGCAATATATCACAAAGCATGAAAGTGAGATTTTAGTATTTTGTTTCACATATCAATGCTACTAAAGTTAAATTCTCTACCAATCTTATCCCAAATTATTCTTATAACCTCTTAGAGACAGTTTCTTTCTCTGAAATATTTTTCCTGCATCTCAGTCATGCATAACCAAAAATTATTCTGCATCTCATCCAAGCTCAAAAAAAAAAATATCCCAGTTTTAAGTGCCTGCTAAAATGGTGCCAACAAAGAACTCAAAATAGAAGCCTCAGGACAGGCAGAGAGCATTTAGTTCAGTAAGTTCTAATGTGGTATTGTTAGGTAGAAGTTAGACAATGTAGGAGATGGACGAGGGGTGGGAGGGGGTCCATAGCGCCTACAGAAAAAGCTCATAAATAGCTTTGATTAACTGCCACCAGTCATGTATCTGTTTTTTTTTAATTATTATTATTAGTTTCAGGTATCTGTTTTTACAACAACAGATGAGGAGAGGTGGTCTAGAGCAAGAAAAGGATCTGAGTCGACAGACCTCCACCCATCTTAAGAGGTCCCATGGAAGACCATACACCACCTTTTCTGCCAAATCAATATGTAACTCCCTCACCCCACCCAGCAAAATGTAAGTCCTTGGGACAAGGGGACCAGGAGCTTATGCCTCTCTCTCCCACCTCAGCTAGGCCCATCTCTTCCCTGAGGATGTATCACTATTAAACCCTGCTTGCATACTAATCAGCTTGATGACCTTTGAGGCAGGAGCTCTGAGCCTCCCACAACAGTATTGGAGGTTAAAATAAACCAAATTGATTATCCAGGTTGTTGTTCAAAATTCCAAGCTCAAACTTTCAAGGGAGAGGAAGGTGTAAACAATCCCAGCAGGAAGTTTCTGGATCAATGACTATGAAGACTTCTAACTATGTATACTAAGGCTGTAGAGAGACAGTGTTGCTCGGTATTATTAATCCAAATTCATTTTTGAAATTCGTAGTTGTTGTTTTTGGCTGCATCTATCAAACAAGAAATAATTATTGAGCTACTGCTATGTGCATGGCGTTGTATTTAAGTGTAGCCAGAAGCTAAGATGATGAGGTAGGATCAAGCTCACATTCCAGGAGACCAGCAGTGGAGTCTGTGGTGTTGGAGGGAGCATGGAGGAGGCAGACTCAGTGAACACATGGTTGAAGAGATCACGCCAGAACTCTGTCCTACAAGTGCAGCCTGTTGTATGCAGCTGCTCTCATTACAGAGTAACCCTGATATAAGCCACCTTCCCTTAAACAGATCAGTCATCACAACAACACTGCTTGGCACACGACTAACACTGGATTCTTGGCGGGTTTCTCAGTCCACCGGCCATATGTCTTTAGAGACACAGTTAATGATGGCAAATCCTTATCTCTGTATCTCGGAGACAGGCTTCAAATCTGCTGGGACTCAAACCAAACTACCTATCTCTGCTAGGATGAAAAGAATCACAGCGTCCTTATCAGTATCAATAAGTCACTTCCATATTTATATGAAAATTATCCTAAGCAGGCAATCTCAAGGAATTTCAAAACTAAGGCTACCTCTTTACTCCTGTTTTTCTAGTAATGGTAAACTAAGGTAAATATTCTTTCAACACTGGGAACCTATTGGCTGTAGATTAACTGTATGAATGTATCTGTGAGTTAAAGATAGGACATTTGATGATGATTAACTTTATTCTCACATTATTGAAACTCACTTCTTTGGAGGATGTTTTTCCTATTTTCTTTCTCGTTTAATCATTATCAATGAAAATGGATTTCTGCACCATAATTCAGAAAAGAAAACCCTCTTAGATCATAGTTGAAAGTAAATGTTCCTGGGCTGGCCGAGTGGTGCGTTGGTTAAGTGTTGGCTTAGGACGCCAGCTCTGAGCAGCAGGGCCCCGATTTGGATCCCACACTGGGACCAGTGATGCTGCACCCTCTACACCTAAGATGGTGAACAACAGATCAACCTGCAGCTGGGCTCCAGTGAGTCACTGGCAAAAGCGTAGGCTGCAGCCCTTGCTGCAGTGGGATGCTCTAAAGCTACCGTGAGCGACCAGTAGCCGGCGGGAGCTGCCATGAGCCGCGTGAGCGGCCGTCCAGTGGCCAGCAAGCAACTGCCTCACCTGGGAAGACTGCAATGATCAAAATATCAACATGGGAAGTGAAGCAATGTCCTCTACAACTGGACTGAGGAACGAAAGTACAGCAACTTGTCTGTTTCCTCCCCCAATTCCCCAATAAAAAAAAAATCTAAAAAAAAAAAAAGAAAGTAAATGTCCCTAAGCTTTTATACCAAGCATTTTCCAATTTGGTAGAAGAGTGAAAAAGTTATTTCCAGCTCTACTTTTTGTGTGTATGTACCTCATAAGTATGTTTTCTTAAATGTTCTTTCACATGGTGTAATTGCCTCTTAACTATTTTCTTAGGATGTCTCAAAGCTACCTGAAGTTTAATTCTGGAATTGAACTCATTCTATTTCTTCTCTAAACATGTTCTTCTTTCTGCAGTAAATATCTTAGGTAACGATTCAGTCCTTTTGGCAAACTCCTCCTCATCCCTCATGGCCTAGCCTAAACGTCACATCCTCTCTTAAGCATTCCCAACTCTCTCACTGAAATTACTTGTTTGTGTTTCTATTTTCTTGGGCAACTTTTTTTTTTTAAGATTTTATTGGGAAATTGGGGGATGGGAACAGTGCTGGGGAATTGGGGAAGGGGAACAGAGAAATTGCAGTCCTTTTGTTCTTCAGTCTAGTTGTGGAGGACGTTGCTTCACTGGCTCATGTTGGTATTATCATTTCCCTCTTCCCGGGTGAGGCAGTTGCTTGCCAGCCATTGGACAGCTGCTCACGGTGGCTCACAGCTGCTCACGAAAGCTCACGTTTCTTGGGCAACTTTTTAATGTTTTCACTATTTTATTTACACACTGTGTTATGATTGTGAGCTCCTTAAAAGCAGGACCTCTTCCATGTTCCCTGTAACCTTGCTGTTACAGTAATGTGTGACACAGTTTATACAATGAAAATGTTTATTAAATCAATTTATATACATCTGCTACTCTCTGTCCTTTGTTTTAATGCATACATTTCTCAATGGCAAGCCATGTTGATTTGCTGAGTACTGAATATATATATATATATATATATATATATATATATATATGTAGGCCTGTTGGCAGCTCAGCAGCAGCTCAGCTTGGCTGGCCCACGTGGGAATCGAACCGGCAGCACTGTTTCTCAGAGTTCGTGCTCTTAAGCTAACTCTTAACCAACTGAGCCACTCAGCTGGCCAAATATGGTTTTCTTATAGAAGTGGATAATTACTGTTTTTATCAGAATTAAGGTTGGTTTTCGAGCCAATTGAAAAATGGGGAAATGGGCAAAGAGAAAGAGGGGTTTAGAGTCTGGTTTTCCTTTCGTAACTAGGAAAAGTTAGCAGGAAAAGAGAAGAATGAGGTTAGCAATGACATGTATACTTGTAAAAAAAACCCAAAACATTTTCTTAGTAAAATTGGCCAATGCATGGGATGGAGAAAAGAGACAGGAACATGGCAAATGCTTGTTCAAACCTATTCTTTGTGTTTCTGCTAGGTGCCTGTTGTGTCACTACTTATAATTTTGCTTACTGTTTTTGGATGAGGTCGTCCCTTCTTCCCACAAGGTTCCCAAGAACTTTCTTGGTTCAGGGTGGTTTGGTTAATGGGTGGTGGTGACGAGGATGGATGGGTGTCAGGGGTCATAATGGATGGCCATCAGGTGTCTCTGATCCAAGAATGGCCTCAAGGTGGCTTTGAGAACAAGGAATGACCAACGCCCAAATTATGAGTGCAGGGTTTTCAATTCAGGAAGCACTTAAAATGCAGCATTGTTCTTTTTGGCAATGAATTAAATGAACAACCTCCACTGAGAGAAATATTTAATCATTCTTTGAAATCTCCCAGTATTCTCTAGTTCCTAAGAGGAAGAACATTAGAACTGGAATCGTTTTCAGGGACTAGTCATACTTCTCATCTTTAAGAGAAACGTATTTGATTTAGTCTGTCAGCTTCCTTAGATTGCTGCACTGAGAAATATACTGGCTACCTTCTTTTCTTTCTTACAGTACACTTTTAAAGTCATTGTAATTTAATTTTTTGGTCACCCTCCTCTCTTATCTTAAAACTGAACATAAATTAATATTACTTAGCTCCTTCCCTCTTGAAACTCTTCTACTTAACTCTCCTCCGACTTTTTAAAATGTTCCATACCTGTCTTTCTCCCTATAACCTTCTATTTACCACACTTCTAAACTTAAATATCTCCTAATAATCTTTCAGCTCTATTTTTTTTTTCTGACACCCTCCCATGGGATCCACACACAACTTGAGCAATTACACCATCAAAAAACTCCCCATTAAATAACTTCAATGCCCAACAGTAATTCAACTTTTAAATCTAGTATTCTATTTCCTCAGTGACTTTTACTTCTAAATTCTCAAACAAATCCTACTGCCACCTCAGCAATTTGGGAGCCATCATTATTTCCATTCTGGTCTGTTGGACAGCAACCCAAATACTCTCCCACCTTCCCACTTCCTCTATGGATTTCTTTTGCGTAAGGAGACTTCTGCAAGCATATTCTGATATGCAATGTTCTTGCTCAAAAACACTTGATAGCCCTGAGAAAAATCTAGCCATGCTGTGTTGGAATCCTGACCTACAGAACTGTGAGCTAACAAATGGGTGCTGGGTGAAGCTGCTAAATTTGTGGCCATATGTTACACAAAAATAGAAAACTAACACAGTCTTTATGATATGGCAGCTAACATCCCCCAGAATGAGCAATCCAAGAGAGAGTAAGGAGGTAGCCACAATACTCGCCCCTCCACCTCCGAGTCAAGCCATTGTTCTCCATCTAGTTGTGGAGGACACCACTCACTGGCCCATGTTGGTATTATGATCATTACGCTCTACCTGGCTGAGGCAGTCGGTTGCCAGCTGTTGGCCAGCAGCTCACACTGGCTGCCAGCCACTCACGGTAGCTTACGGCAGCCCCACTGCAGCCCACTGCAGCCCCACTTCAGCTTATGCCACCGCCAGCCACTCTTGGCAGCCCAGTTCCAGGTCGAGCCCTTGTTCACAATCTTAGCAGTAGAGGGCTCAGCTTACTGGCCCATGTGGGAATTGAACTGGCAACCCTGTTTTTCAGAGCTTGCTCTCTAACCACTGAGCTATCTGGCCACCCCCTACAATACTTTTTAATGAAAGAACAATGTACAGTCAATTTGTTAGAAGTCAATAAGTCAATAATACAGCTGGATTCATAATTAGTTCAATGACAATTTCCAGAGATGACCAATTAATGACTAATTCAAAGTCTTCCTAGAAGGAAAGTTATAATGGTTTGCTTCAAATTATGTCATTTACAATTTTCTCTAAAACATTTTATTAATGCCTTGAATATCAACATCAAAGACATGCTTACTAAATTCATGAAGGGCAAGAAGGTAGTAGAGGAGCCAATATACCAGACAACAGAATCAGGATCCTAAAGGTTCTCATAGTATGTAATTATGGGCCAAATCTAACACAATGAAATTTTTAAATGATAAATTTAGAAGTTCAGCACTTGAGTACTGGATTGAGAAAAGTGACTTAATATTTGCGCTTACAAAAAACAATTTTAGGCAAGTGTTAGTTGACTCTAAGCTTAATATATGTCAGCTAGGTGATGTGTCTATCAGAACCTTGAATAGAACCTCAGGCTGTATTAAAAGCAGAAGTGATGCTATTCAGACCAAACCTAGAGAAACAAATTCAGTACCGATTGGTACATTGAAATAGGAATGCAAGAATTTACAGAGAACAGATTAACTAGAATTTCAGGAGTCTTAAAAAGCATGTCATAAGAGAAACAACTAAAGAACCCAGGAATATCTAATTTAGAAAAGAGAAGATAAAAGTACGTATTTACTGACTCAAATACTAAAAGAGTTGATATAAAAAATTCATGTATTTTGTGTGGTTTCAGAAGACAGAACTAAAATAAATGGATAGAAATTGTGGGGAGGCAGGTTTTCGATTAATATGAGACCTCTCACAATTTCAGTCATCTAACAGCAGTCCAGGCTGTCTCAGAAGGTGATGACTTTATTTATTTATTTATTTTTAGCTGAGCCATCCTGCCACCTGTTGGCAGCTCAGCTGCAGCTCAGCTTGGGCCAGAAATTGAACCGCTTTTTGCTCAGAGCTCATACTCTTGAGCGAGCTCTTAACCAACTGCGTCACTCCGCCGATCCTATAAAGTAGGTCATTTAAATAATGCATTATAGTTATCGAGAATTTTAATTCAAAACTCATTATTTAGGGGGCCAGTCAAGTGGCCCAGTTCATTAACAGCGTGAGCTCTGAGCAACAGTGTCGCTGGTTCAATTCCCACATGGGCCAGTGGGCTGACCCGAGCTGAGCTGCCACTGAGCTGCCAACAGGTGGCAGGATGACTCAGCTGGTGAGAGCACGTGCTCCCAACAACAAGGTTGCCAGTTAGACTCCCACATGGGATGGTGGGCTATGCCTATCCCCAACTAAGATTGAACATGGATGGCACCTTGAGCTGCCGACAGGTGGTCAGAGGGCGACTGGACTTGGAGCTGAGCTAGCTGCACCCTCCACAACTAGGATTAAAGGACAACAACATGGCTGTTCCCCTTCCCCAAATGCCCAACTGTTCCCCTTCCCCAATTCCCCAATAAAATCTTTTTAAAAAACAAAAAAACAAACAAACATTTTTACAGTAGCCTTGGATGAAAGACAGGTAGCCATCTATATTTATGACTATAAGATGTTACATGTAACTTCATAAGTATAACCAGGTTGCCTAAGGGGGGAAAAATGCTGCTTCTAGAAGCCCTTTCTGGTAAAGTATCTTATGTTTAGGAGAAACTGACTGAACAAATGTGACAATGCACACTTTATACCTCCTTATGCTAGTTCTTTGTAAAACCTGGGCTCTGAGTGTCAGCCTTCCACAGCTTCTGTAAACTGTGAATTTCACCACCAAGCCTCATAAACTTGAGAATCCAAACTTTCTTATAACTTACTGCATAAGTCTTACCCTAAACCTGCGCATTTTTTGGAGGTGCCTTCTCAGACCACCTGTGCTCTGATAATAAACGCTTACTCTATGACCCAACTCCTGTGTTGGTCTATTGGCTGAGCAGCGCAGGCAGAGTGAGCACTGGGCTTGTTTGGCCTCTGGTTTCAGAGCCAGCCAGAAATTTCTGGGGTTCAGTCTGTCACCCTTAGGGAGTTGCTTTGAAGAGACATGTTCTGGAAGATTCTGAATCTTAACCCTTTAGCTAAATTCAGGGAAACTTAGTCTTAAATTCACTTGGGTGAACATAGCATAATAATTTGTCTTCATCAGAAATTAAATTCAAAGAGACAGAAGTGGTTTTAGGTCTAGGACCTCATTCCTTAAAGAAGAGAATATTGTCCTTACTGAGGTTATCCTTACACAGGTGAAATTGAGATTTTTAATGGAACTATCTGGGTAATTCAGACAGCCAGATTTCTTCTTTTTTCTGAAATAAAGCAGATCCTCGAACAATGTCATTTCCTTCAAAGTCGTTTTATTATAACGTTGATGAGATGCCTTTGGAATTTAACTCTTGTTTATATCAATTAGCCTATGATAAAAAATGGCTTTATTATCCTTCATTTTGCTTCAGTTCTAAGAATCTATGGATGACATTAAGTGAGGACTTAGTGTACTGTGATTAATCAGATAAGCAATGGTATGTGTGTATTGTTTTCCCTTTGTGGGAGGTAGGCGTGGTTTTGCAGGAATTGCTTGACTAATTGTCTCCATTCTCTGCCTCTGCACTCACAGCCTGTGACCCCCAGCTATCACAACAGTCTTTCTTGTTTGCTTCTCATTCAAAGAGCTCTTAAAATGTTTGCCTTGAACAATCCCATTGTATTATGACACTGAATAACCTTTCAATCCCATGGTAAAGATGGAGAAGTGGACCTGGAGGGGGACTATATGATTGTTGCTGGTGGAGACAGGACCAGCACCAGGTGGCTCAGTCAGGAGCTCTCTGTTTCACACTGCAGTGTGGAAAGTGTTCCTGGTTCCCTAAAATTAAGGCTGAAACCACTCAGAGCCAGCAGGACCAGTTCCCCTTGTAAAAAGCAGCCAGTCTTACTGTCAGAGGTCTAAGAAGTCCAAGGTAAAAATTATGCCAACTTCAAAGTCAACCACTGAGCGATCTCAAGGGGGGCAGGCAGGGAGGCCTGCTTGTTGTATGAGCACTTAGAAATATTCACCTCTACCAACAATTTATCTGTACCTAATTTTTTTTTTTTCTACAGCAGCCTTTACATGGTATCTCCGAGTTAGAATCGTTTGTGAAGCACTGCAACAGTTCCCCCTGCTTCTCCAACCAGATTCCCAAACTGGCTGAACCATATTAATCAGAGGCTGCTCTGGTCACTGTGTAAGGTAATAGATTAAGCTACTAGCAGGGTGTGAGAAGAATATCTGTTGTCTTTTCTCTGCAGTGCACTTAGAAGGAGGCCATGGCCTGACAGGTAATCTATACCTATTAGGGCAAAAATCAATGTGCCCAATCAGGTAATGCCCTGATTGGATTTTTCTCTTCAGCAGAGTGCAGTATTGCCTGGAGGAGTCACTGTAGGGCTGTTTCCTCTTTCAAACATGAGACTCTGGCTATAGGGACAGCCTGTTGCCACCTTGATTCCTGGAGAGTATACGGCAAGAGTTTTTTTTTTATTCTCGATGCCCGTACTGTTACGAATTTAGATTTTGAACTTCATCGGCAGGTGTCCTCAATTTTTCACTCACTTTCATTATGTTTGCATGTCATTCTGAGGTCAGACATAAAATGGAATGTGGGATTGATAAATCAACTAGATAAATAAGGAAGAATTGACAGTATCATTTTGGCAAATTAACGGTAGCATTTATAATACTGAATTAACTCAGTTACGTTGAGGCTGCACAGACTTCATCTAAGATCATATAAATGTGTATTGGTCATCACAGTTATTGGTGAAAAATTTAGTGAAAGTTCTTTTGGTATATACTAAATACAAAGCACTCAGTTGAATTCTGTACAACTGTTTTATTTCTGAAGCTTTTCACTTCGTATACATTTTTGAGGTTCTCGTAAACACTAAAGAACAATGATTTGGCTTTGACTTTATTGAGTTGGATTCATTTTGTACTCTATGATTCTTTTTTAAGTTTGACTATTTATGCTGAGTGCAGCATTATAAATCATTTTAGAAAATAATATATAGTGATAGTAGCTGTGTTTTCACCTGAAGTTTCTTCTTTATGTTTTTGGTTTTTTTTTAGCTGAGCCATCCTGCCACCTGTTGGCAGCTCAGATCGGGCCGGGAATCGAACCGGTGACTGTGTTGCTCAGAGCTCGCACTCGAACAAGTTCTTAACCAACTGAGCCATTCGGCCGGCCCTCTTCTTTATGTAAGGGATGTCTCCCATTTAAATAAATAAGAGCCGGGGTAAATGTTTCCTGCCTTTCAAAAAGGAATGCTACTTCTCAATGCAAAACAATGGATGGGGAGGTTTAGCATCTTGCTGGCTATGGGTACAGTTTAGGAAGACTCCCAGAGCCCGCACATTTAGCCAGTGATTGGTGATTCCACACTTTACCCTCATTTTCACCTTTGTCATCCTTCTTGAGAATTCACTACCACACCTTCTGGTTATATAACCTCCAGAGTGAGGAGAATTTGAGAGGTCAGGCAAAACTTACTTAGTCATAAAGATAAGGCAAAACCAAATTAATTCCCTTAACCGTGGATGCTAGGGTAGGTGGGAGAAATCTATGAGTGACTCCTTTTCCTCCTCTGAAATGATGAATATTCTTCCCTGAGAGAAACCTTGTGCATTCAAAGTATTTTCCCTGAGTGCTTTGAACATAACTGCAGTTAGTGGAAATTTTCCCCTAATAATATTAAATATATTTCCCTCGTGGGAGGAAAGCTAAAGGGTCCACGTCTGAACTGAATAAAAATCCCAGCCTCTAACCTTCTGATATCCTCTGGCAGCTTACCCTTGTATCTCCTGATTTGGTCGAAGCAGCTCTGTTGGAAGGCTGAGACCCAGCCTGTTGTGATCAGATAGAAGTAGAATCTGGCCTTTCAGCTGGGGATAAGATCAGTTGCAAAGACCTTGGCAGACAGGTCTCAGTGCTGGGGGGATCAAGGTGTCCTCCTGAGGATGGGGTCTGTGAGTGACCAGGTGTTGGAGACATTAATTATAAACAGATACTGGCAAGCCAACTCACAGGACGCTGCACATTCTGCCATGAAGGGCAGTGGGCCGCAAACACCTTGGGAACTGTTGACATGCAAGAAAATTTCTAATTTGTTCCACAAGGAAAGACAGAATGATGTTACAGTACAATATCCACTTAGAAAATAAGGTATAGTAATAGTAGTCATTACTATAAGGAACACTAAAATTATGACTGTTACTATAAAGGAAAACTAACCAATCACTAACCAACTGAGAAGTTAAAATTTTATCAAGAAATTCATTAAATCAATAAGGAAACACATAAATGACATTTTTGTATAGTATTGGTGATTTCTTTTTAAAAGTAGAATTAGCTTTTCTTCTTTCTTTCTTTCTTTAAAAATTTTTATTGGGTAACAGTGTGTTTTTTCCAGGACCCATCAGTTCTAAGTCAAGTTGTTGTCCTTCAGTGTAGTTGTGGAGGGTGCAGCTCAGCTCCAGGTTCAATGGCCGTTTTTAGTCTAGTTGTGGAGGGTGCAGCTCACTGGCCCATGTGGGAATCAAACCAGCAACCTTGTTTTTCAGAGCATGCACTCTAACCAACTGAGCCACAACTGAGCCACCTGGCCACCCCTTAACTACTCTTTCTTTACTGCATTATTTCCTTGAATGAATTTGCAACTCTTACCCCAGGAAACTTTTTTTTTTTTTAAGATTTATTAAATGTATAATATGCTTCAGTCTTAACATGGCTTCTTCTTTCTATTCTTAGTTAGAGGGCTTCTGTTCAGCTATACTTCAGATGTTTTCCAGTTTGATTGTTCTATAATGTATTTGTAACTTAAAAAAAAATTTTTTTTTTAGCTGAGCTATCGTGCCACCTGTTGGCAGCTCAGCGACAGCTCAGCTTGAGTCAGGAATCGAACTGGTGACCCTGTTGCTCAGAGCTTGCACTCTTGAGAGAGCTCTTAACAAACTGAGCCACTCGGCCAGTCCCTTGTAGTTGTAATTTTTTTTTTTATTATTGGGGAATTGCGGGGAGGGGAACAGCGCTGGGGAACTGGGGGAAGGGGAACAGACAAGTTGCTGTCGTTTTGTTCTTCAATCTAGTTGTGGAGGACGTTGCTTCACTGGCCCAAGCTGGCA
>NW_017731593.1:438274-439517 GCF_001890085.2 Hipposideros armiger
TGGCTGCTGGCTACACACGGTAGCCCATGGCAACCCACCTGCCATCGCTGGCGACTCATGGCAGCCCAGCTCCAGGTTGAGCTGTTGTTCAGCATTTTAGCTGTGGAGGGCAGTGTCACTGGCCCTCATATGTGGGATCCTCCGGCGTCCCAAGCCAGCTCTTAACCAATGCACCACTCATCCGGCCCTTATTTTCACTTTAAAGGTGAGATTTTCCTGCTTCTCTTGCCTCCTCATCATTGCCTGCCTTCCCCAACCCTGCTAATTTAGCATTGCATTCTCCCTGAGCAGTCCCTGATGCAACCTGAAAGAGTGTAAGGTGTCCAACTCCACTATTGGGGTGCAGTGCTTTAGGGTGAGTCAATGGCTTTCCTCTCCTGTCCCTCACCATGTCTGCACAATCTGTACCATGACACTCCTGTCCTCATGTCCTGACTTCCTCTACTCGGAGGTCAGCCTACCACCAACTCCAGTGCTTTTGGTTGGGTCTCTGACACCCTGCCTTGCCCTGATCATTCTATGCCACTCAGCCCTGCCATTGCTCTCTGCTCAGACTGGGAACACCTCATAGCAAGCTACAATTACTCAGGGAATTCTTTGAATTCTTCCCACCTTGTTTGCTTGTAACTAGATTCTTGGATCCCAGACACCACACATCAATGTCCCTAACTGCCTTTGCTCCTTCTGATGGCCTGGCACTTCAGAATCTCCTCCTGATATTTTGGATCTCAACACTTTTTTGCGTTTCCTTGCTTCTTCAGTACCAGTATTCTCCTGCCCAGGAGCAGACCTAGGCATGGTGGAACCCATAACTTATTCAACTTGTGGAGCTTTCTTAATGTAATACAAAAGTATCAATAGTTACTTAGGTACGAATATAAATACTTACTTAGAATGAGAAAATAAACCACAGCATGGCTCCTTGGAGAGTCATCTTCCTTTCTTAATCTTCTCCTTAGGCAATTTATCAGAAATGCTTACATAAAATGCTTCCTCTTGTAGCCTGGCTTCCTTTTACCACTTAGAATGCTGGACAACTCTTATATTCACAGAGGCCAGTGCAAGTGAGGAGCCCTAAAGCTTAAGCACCACTAGATGCAATCACTCTGACCCATTTCTTGTGGCTCTGGGTGGAACTCCTTGCTCTGTTCTTTAGTTTTAGAGAACCACAACTCTTGAGAGATAGTGTGTGAGAAAGACAGAGAGAGGAGAGTGAAACTGTATTTGTATATGTGTGTGTGTG
>NW_017731593.1:439565-446300 GCF_001890085.2 Hipposideros armiger
GTGTGTGTGTGTGTGTGTGTGTGTGTGTGTGTGTGTGTGTGTGTGTGTGTGTGTAAGACAGAGATTGATTTAGACCATTCTCTCCAGCCTGCTAAGCTTCTCTCCTTTGGTGCAGAACCCCTTTCCTTCCTGACGTTTTGTATCGCCTGTTACTTACTGACAGATTGTGCTGCAGGATGATTGAATGCATTTATGGTACTTCCTGTTATATCTTGGGGTCTGTCCAGGCATGAGTTGATTAACCACCTTGGGGTGAGGCAAATTTGCAGAAGAACTTGAACACACCCAGGCAGGCCTAGGAGGCCCAAGAAGGTGCGTAGTCTGCAAGGCTATGGTGTGTGGTATTTGGTGGGCAAGGAGATAGGCAACTGGGATCATCAGATGAGGCCAGGAGCATCAGGGAGGTCACCACTAGATGGGCCAATGGAGCCAGCACTGTGGTCCTCTCCTCCTTGAAGAAGGGATGCCAGAGAAGGAGAACTGAGGACCCAGCAGCCAGCATTGGGCAAGCATGGCCTCAAGTGACAAGAGTGCCACTTGGAATTTAGGGGAAAATTTCAATCCCTAGGGAAGCCCCTCCCACTAGAATGTGGGAGTTCAAGAATAACTTTAAGAGTTATTGGGAGAAGAATCAGGCCAGGGGATCCATAGGTCGATTGAACTGCTAGAAATAGGATCAAAGTGGAAGACCAGATCTTGGAAAGGCTTAGAGGTAGCCCATAGAGGCTACACGTTTTTGTGCTTTGGGTACAGAGACATGTCCTTACTCTCTGTATAGCACTGAACAAATTATTTAATTTCTTTGGGTGTCCCTATCTCTCTTTTTATTCTGTTTAAAAGAGTAATGGTGTCACAGGGTTACTTTAATGACTAAATAGGTGCATAATATTGGCTATAAACTATATGGGGACAAAAGCTAGATCTTATTCTAATTTTTTTTCTAGTGTCTAATATTGATGCTGGCATATAGTAGGCCCTTCACAAATGTTTGTTAAGTTTCCAAATTACCTACCAGGTGCCTGGCATACAGATATATCTATTGGGTCGTCGGAAAACACATGACGTATATTTCTATGTTTTTCATTGCAAAAATGTGTCATGGCTTTTCCGACGACCCAATATATAGATAGCTAGCTAGACTGATCTATAGAGATACAGATCAATACATATGTGTATAATTATACAAACTTTTGTATATATTTATCTATTATCTCAGTTTTTGAAACTGAATATAAGGTCAGGGACAGAGTGGCATAAGTGGTGAGAATCCTGAGTCAGAGCGCGTGAAACAAGGGCTCGTGAATTCCTCCTCGTGGAGCTGGGGCTGTAGGTGTGTATGAGGAGGCCCTAACACAAGAAGAGAGGAAAGACTCAGAGATGACAACTCAGCGGACTTTGACTTGTTCGTCCTAAACACCGTCTTTACTTAAGATGGTTCTTAAAACCAAATCTTAGAGTGATTTTCCTAAAGCATTTATCACTATTTGTTTTCAAGCTTCTGACTAACTGTTCAAAAAAACAAGGCTCCGCTAATGGGAAAAGACTCCCATTAAGTATTCAGTGAGCTTCACTATTTCCCTGTTTGCCCTGGAGGCACCTTTTGCAAGGGATAATGAAATGGTCTCACTGATTCTCTATTTGGTTTCTAGACTTTGATGTACTTAAATAAATTTTTTGGTGTTGCCTTTGATCCAGTGAAGCTTAGAGCTGCCCTCCATATCATGAAGGAAAGGGGTTCAAGTTCAGCCTTGAGTGACAGACAACTTGGTCAACAGCAGAGAGCATAGCACTAGCTGGAAGCAAGGGCTTTGGCCACAGATAAACCAGAGTCCAAATCATGGCTCTGCCACTTACTACATGTGTGATCTTATGCAAGCTGCTTCTTTATTCAAGCCTCCATTTATTCATTGGTAAAAGGGTTAAAGTAATAGTACCTACCTAAGAAAGTTAACGGGTGACCCTTGAAAGAAATAATACCATTAAAATACCCAGTACAGGGCCTGGCATAGAGGATGTGCTTAATACAGTTTAGCTGTTTATATAAAGAAGGAGGAAGGGAGGGATGTACAGGTGAGGAACACCATCTAGACCTTGGTGAGGACAGGGAAGCAGCGTGGTGTCCCTCTGATCACCTTGCATGGCGTGTGGGGCTTGGAGGAGTGGTGAGAAATGTGGTTGGCGCAGAGGGTATGATTAGTTAACAGAGAGCTTTAAAAATTAGGTAGGGAACTTAAGAGGATATAGAAAGTTGTGGTAGATTTTTGAACACAAGGTCTCGCAGAATAGGACAACATAAGTTTAGGATTTCCTTTTAGAAACTGTGAAATTCCTTTTAGACATCACTATGTGCCAGGGACCATACTGCCCTGTTTTATCCTTTCCCAAACTCCGTGGAGTAAGAATTATTGCACCCATTTTAAAGATGATGGCTGTGGCCCAGAGAGAAAAAAATTAGCCTGTGGTCACCTTTGAATTCACCTCACCTCATCTGTTAAGTGGAGATTAAATCAGTGTGTGTGAGGGTAACACATGGGGATGTGAAACAACCTGGAAAAGTATTTCCACAGAGAAGGTGTTCAACAAATATGGCCTCCCCTTAATTCTGTCTTATATTTAAAGACGACTTCTGCTCTATTCTTATGACCAAGCGCCAGCTTTGCCCACTTCCATGTACCACTTTGGTGGTCCTTCCACGCTTGTGTCCCTGCATGGATAACCTCCTCAGGGCCTGATAACTTTCAGGATTGGGTGGGTATCTTTCTTTGAACCCGAACTGTGGCTGTGACTGCTCCTCTTCCAGACTTTTGGATAGAACTGCTGGCCTCTGGCAGCCCAGCTCTATAAGTTGCCATGCTCCAACCTCTTACTGGACACCATGTGATGGCTTCTTGATATGACTTCTTGCCTGGAAATTCACCCTATGTCCAGGCAGCAAGTGGGATAGAAATCGTAGGTCCTGAGCACTATCAATCTGATCCATCCCTCTCTTTCCAACTTTCTTTTTCAATAATGGAGCTTGTTAAAAATAGAGATGCTTGGGCCTATTGTACATCAACTGAATCAGAAATCTCCATAGTGTGAACAATACAGATTCCCAGGTGGGTTTGATATGGCTGTTTCATGGGCTGGCCTTTGGGAAACACTGATGTACTCGTAGGTACTTTGACTGTATGACTTTCAAGGCCTACTCAGCGAGTCTATGGTTTGCTCACAGTTAGGTCAGGTTCATGAATTCAATTCAGGTCAGTATACTTCCTTTCCTAGGGGTTTCTAAAACTACTTCTTCAAGAGAAAAATTATTTAATCTTCTCTCCGTATCTCCTCTGGATGAACCTGTCTTAATCTCTATGTGTATTAGAAGTCCTGCAGAATAACTTGGAAGCTCACCTGCTTCTGCAGCTCACTTGGCATTTTCAACTCGTTCTCATTCTAAGGCAGGCCTCTTTCCATGTTTAAAGCCTGACCTTGCATACAGCCTCCTGGACCTATGTTCGCTCTTTGCTGTCACTGCCTCAACCTAGTTTCCATTTTCCTCTTAGAAATGATGATCTGCCAACATTCAAAGCCATATATATCAAAGCCATTTCTTTGAACTCTTCTGAAGAATAACCTGGGAACATCTGAGATTAAATGTCTTTTAAAATACTATGAAAAAATATCATTCTGTCTAGATTGAATCCTCCAGAATCATTAGTTACCAGGCTAGGTCTTGCCGACATACTAAAACCTTTGATGCACCAAAACTTTTTACAAATTGGTTTTATAAACTGAGGACCTTGAGACTTTTAAACATCTTCCTGTGAAACTAATTTAGAATGTTATATATTTGTATGTCATTTTACTTCACCTTTACATCACCTTTACATATGTCAGTGGGTGATGAATATCAATGCTAATGATTTTATTCTCTTTGAACATCTGTGTTTGTGTACTGCAGAAAATTCCTGTGGTAATAAAAGAGTGATTTTGGTAGAGACTTTAACCCTTGACTGTTTTCATGTTACCCGGAACAACGTAGTTCTGTTAGTTCTGGTTTCACAGACAGCAAGTTCCTAACATTTTCTGTATTGTAGACATCAACATCCCTGAAAGCATGACAATAAAAATGTCCTAGATTCCCAGAAGGACCAAGAATATTCTGGCATAAAGTATTAGGTCAAGAATTTGTGAGAAACATTAAGAAGTGCTGAGATGGAATTAGATATAATTCTGTCACTCAGCAATAGGACAAGAGGACTTGGAGGGAGGTACAGTTTATCATCATATCCATGACTAGGGATATTTTCGTTAGCTTGCCATGTGAGTGTCTTGTTAAAGATCATAGTAAACCTCTTTCCCCACCTAATTATTCCCAGGCTGCCATATACCTGTTCACAAGATCTTGAACGCCAGTCAGATCTAAAAGAAATAGAAGAAACATCTAAGTTTGCTTAAGTTTCAGGCATGTTGGCTGTTGGCCATGATAGAGAGCCTCATCGAATGGATGTTTAGGATGTGATCACAGGATGAGATACAAGAGGGGATTTGACTCGCTGGCTAACAGCTGAATCTCTAAACTAGTACAAGTGTAGCTGTGAGACTTTAAAGTAACATGCAACATTTTCATGAGTTTGTAGAGCTTTTTAAATGAAACAATGAGAAAAGAGGGCATTTCCCTTGTTTCAAGATGGAAGGATCTGGAGTTGAGGGTGGTCGGGATATAATTTTGAAGTAGGTTTACTGAAGTGGACTTCCATTCAATTCACAAAGGAGCTAAGTGGTTAGTGGATGCTTAGTAATTGGGAGAACTAGGTGTATGCTTTCTCTGGGAACTTCAGAAAGATAGTTTGTATTTTCACTAGACAGTATTCAGCCTAAGTTCCAAAAACAATTTATATGTTCTCCCTGCTTTTTAGTTTGTTAAGGAAATTCTGATATTTAATTATTTAATTGTTGGGTCTCAAAAATGATTACTCTTATAACTATAGACCATAATAGTATATTAATTATAGTGGAATCCATTTTAAAATATTGAAATATATTTGAAACCACTCATAATCATTCTGACACAAGAAAAGTAAAATAGGACAAAATGTCCAAAAAAAATGTACAATATCTATCTCTTACTTCACGCTAAAGAAAATTAATTTAAAATTAAACATTAGCAAGGCTTCAATTTAGAATAGAGGCATGCTAAGGGTACCTTGTTTATCCTCTGCTAACATTCCATGAAAATCCGTTTGAAAATGTACAAGTATTTTTTGTTTGTTTGTTTTTTTATTTTTATTTTTTTAATTGTAGCAGTTCTGATAGGTACAATCTAGGAAGATCACATACTGGATTCTGGGAAGATGTCCACAAACTGCCACATCAGTGGTGTTGGCTTGAGAAGCACAGTTGTGGACGCTCTTAGCTCCACCCTCAGCCTCAGAAAAGTATGCATCATCTGGCAGAAGATAGAGGAAAGCTCTCTGTTGCCGTCGCAGCCTGTTCCTAGCTTCGGGGTTCCAACATGAAATTCAGGAGACCGCATTCCTTTCTGTAGGAGGACAATAATTTTTAGGCAGCCAGATCAGGTCATTCCTCCTCTTTTCTTTCTTCTTTCTTTATTCTTTACTAGAGACAATAGGTCTTGGTAGAAACTGTACCAGATGTGTGATACAGCACAATGGAATGTCAGAGTGTAATTGGTGGTGGTGCATTGGATTGGGATTGTTAAGTGTGACAGATGGAGGCAGAAACAAGACCCTGGAAGCATGAGTGAGTGAGTGTGTGTAGATGTGGCAAGATGACTCGTGTTTGAAAAAGAGGTAATCGCTGACCGTGCCTAAGTATTTAACATAGTCAAGAGATTGTGGCAGTGAGAGAAGGTTCACTTATTTAACCAGGAAGTATTTACTGAGTACCTACTATGTGCCAGATGCTGTTTTGTGGTGGAGAAACAACAGTGAAAAAGAGAAACCAGGGCCTGGTTCTAGTGGGAAAGGGGGTGCAGGACAGAAGCCAAAACTAAGTAAGCCATTGAAAAATATAATTTTTTATAACCATAAGTTCTGTGAACAAAATAAGATGGGGTGGTGTGGCACAATGAATGAGGCTCCTCAGACTAACATAGACTGTGCCCGAGGCTGCAGGGTTTGTCCAGAAGATACCAGAACAAATGGGACAGAAGAAACAGTTTGATTCTCACCACACTCTATTATGCAGGGACTATTACTATCCTGTTTTGCAGATAAAAAAGATAACCTGAGACAATAAATGGGCAAAGGAAAATTCTTAAGAAAAGAAATACAAGCAGTTAATAAATATTTTGGACATGTTACAATTCACAAGTAAAAAATAAACACACTAATAATTAAAGGAAGAAAATTTAAAATTACAATTACCATGTTTCCCCATGTATAAGACGCACCTTAATTTTGGGGCCCGAAATTTGAAAAAATATGTATTACATAAAGTTATTGAACTCAAGTTTTATTCATCATAAAATTCATACAACTCATCACTGTCAAAACTCCCAACCATTAGCTTGTCCTCATCTGTGTCTGATGACGAATCACTGTCTTCATATATTGCCTTGTCCTCAGTTCCATCTATGGCATTTGAAATGCCACACTTCTTAAATGACTTGACAATAATCTATAACCACTGTATAAGACGCACCCAGTTTTTAGACCCCCAATTTTTTTTTTTATTGTTAGTTTCAGGTGTACAGAACAATGCAATAGTTACCCTTTTCACCCTCACAAAGTAACA
>NW_017731593.1:446868-451382 GCF_001890085.2 Hipposideros armiger
TAATCCAGTCATCTACCGATGGGCATTTTGGTTGTTTCCAATAGACCCCAAATTTTTTGAAAAAGAGTGTGTCTTATACATGGGGAAATACAGTAGATACTATTTTTCAATCAATCAAATTTGCAAAGATAAAAAAAATAGACCAAATTATTGCTAGTGATGGTGACTTCCATCAAATACAGGGCATGTATCTGACTTTCTTATTTGCTGCTGAAAAAAGCTTAATTGATACAACTTTTAAGTAAAAACAATCTTACCTGTAGGAGTAGATCCCAAGGAGATTACCTGAAAAACAAATAGATCACTTTGCCAGATATTAATTACAATACTAGTTACAAAATCCTCAAATTGGGAACAACCTACATGACTGATAGTAGGAAATTATTTACATATATAGAACCATTATATAGTCATTAAAAATGATGTTTATGAAAATTTATTAATGACATGGGGAAATGATTGTTAAAATATTAAATGAAAAAGTAGGCTAAATGTTGAATATATGGTATGAAGGAACTTTGGTAACAGAACCACCTGAGATCCAAGTGAACACATACATGAGAGAGTAGAGACCCCACATACATGAGAAGTTCCCATTGGTGTGTATGTAATTAAAGTTGTTCATTTTCTCTTGTTGATCTCTCTTACATCTATTTTATGCAAAGGCAGCATAAACAAAATTTTATAAAGATTATGGCACATGTGGATGAAGTCCATTTTGCTTCTACAAAAATTGACCCCTCAGTGCCATCTTAATGCCCTTATAGCACGGTATAGTCTGCTTCTAAATCAGAGAAACTGAGATGGGTAAACAAAGGCTGTAACTTAAATGAATAGTTGGGGCTATGGGAAACCCAAAATGGCCACGTATTTCTTCTGAGCTCCCTGGCAATCCCCATTTTTTGTTTTTTGCACTTCATCCCTTGTAGTGCATTTAAGCTGGACTTCATTCAACTGCAACTTAGTATAGGTTATCAATATGTTCTTATTGTTGTATGTGTGTTTTCTGGATGGGTTAAAGCCTTCCTCTGCTGCAAGGCTGATGCCCTCACAGCGGCAAAGAAACTGGTAGAAAATGTGTTTCCCACTTGGGGTATACCTTCCACAGTCTCTAGTGATCAAGGCACCCACTTCACCGAGCAAATCATACCAGCCTTAATGGAAAGCCTTGCAAACTTCTTGGAATTCTCACTGTCCTTATCACCCTCAATTATTAGGCAAGGTTGAAAGAACTAATGGAAAAACTAGATCTTAATTACAAGAACAAGTCTTAATTACATGGGACAAAATGAACTGATGAGGATGGTTACAATTTTTATGAATTTTTGTTTGAAACATTTCTGGTTCCTTAATTTTTTTGCTTTTCCAGATGTAAGGAAACCTTTTCTCTTAAATTATTACTTATAGCAATTTGGTAAATTATACCTCTGTAAATAGAATGAACACATTTACTTTTTTTCTCCTTACTTGATCCCTCTAGAATTTAGAAACTCTCAGTGAGTATTCTTATTTTCGTGGTAATATTTTTATTTGCATAAGTTCAATAAGAATCTGGTCTTGTAACAGGTCACAGTTGGAAACTGGTTATATTACCAAGGCTTTTACTGGAATTCCATATTTGACAGAAACATGCATAGACTCAGATATGACCAGGCAGCTTTAAGGAATTAAGATTGAGTTATGGAAGCCAATAAGACCCTTGGAAATGTCAGCCTGGTACTTTGTTTATAGGGTTCCCAGCAGCCTTTCCAGGTGAGTAAAGAAGGTCACTTCCTGGCATGTGCAGGAATCTCAAGCTATTTTGAGGATGTTGAGAATAGAGGCACTCACCCAAATCTATAGACATTCTAGGTGAAATCTGGTGGCAAATCCTTGCCTTGGCTTTTCTGGCCTTAAAAGGCCTTTTAAAGTTTCATCTGGAGGCTCTTTATGAAACATTTCAGTAAAGCAGATTTAAAAGAACCTATATGATCAATTGCTAGTCTTGTATTTATACAAATAACAGGTCAAGTTTATTGGGAAATTATTTTGCAAATAAATTAGTCTTCTTTTGGCTATCTTTGGTAAAAATGAAGGTGATTTTAAAAAGAAAAATTATGTTTCAGTCATATATCCTTGTGGATATTAGTTTCTAATGGTGTTCATTATCTTCTTTTTTTTTTTTGCTTGTAAGTCAGTGACAAAAAAATATTTAATGAGAAAATCATAAAGGAACTTCAGGGGATCAAGACTGGGTCCGTCTGAACTTGGGGTCACAAAACATTTTGGTCCTATTCCTTGACTGCTTAGAAATGAGTTAAGATCTTAGAAAGCCATAAGGGTGAGGAGGAAAATGAAGTGTCCAGACCACTCGATGCCCTGGGCTATCAAGAACTGCTAAGCTCATCCTCCCTTAGATTAGGGCTGCTTACCCATGCCCCAAATGTACGTGGCACAAAATGATTCTCAGTGAAGGTAGTGGCATCATTGTAGAAAGGGGCTTGAAGAGGAACAGAGAACTGGAATTTGGCCTTGGCAAACATAAGAGGAAGAAGGACGCCTTTCTCATATGCCTTCTTTCTGCTATAGCTGATTCCCTTTAGAGAGACATCGACCTTGAACCAGCCCAGACATTTCTTACTACAGCTTAGGATGCTCTGGATGTAGTAAATCCTGGTACTGAGCCAATGAGGCAGCTCCAGGTTGGGCAAGGTGATATCATTCTTGGGCAATGAGCAGATGCTTTCTTTGAAGGGACACTGGCAGAGAAGCCCATAGGTGTGCAGGCGTTCTGGGCAGGACTTTTGAAGGGAAATGAAAATGTCAAGTATATCATAGATGTCTTCATAGGTACAGCTACTGATTTCCCCCACATACGGGACTTTGACTGAGAAACCAGCCATTTCCTTCTGCACAGTTATTTCTACCTTCCGAGGAGCATTGAGGGTAACACTAGTCTGGGTCTGGGCACTGATGGACACACTCCCAGGATTGACAATGGGGTTAGGTTGCACAGTCAGGCTTTGATCACCACAGGGTCCTTCCCCCTCATCACAGTTCTCCTAGGAAAAGCTCCTGAGGTGGACTGGAACTTCAGGAAGACATTGGTGAGGGTCTCAGGGCTGGTGAGAAGCAAGCCGAGGGTGATCAGGAGCAGAGCCCGCATCAGGGGCATCATTACAAAGGGTGGGTCTGCACAAGGATAACTACCAATTGTCTTTTGAGATTTTGTTTCTATCTGTAAACTGGACTGGGTTATGAATTCTTCTATTTCCCTCCAATATCTGCCCAGGACTCTCCAAAATAACAATTTCAGTTTTTCTCCCATCTTTTGACTTGGAATCACTGAGACCTAAAACTGATCTTTTCCCAAAGCCTCAAGCCAACACAGGACAACTTGATATACACTTCAGAGAAATCACCACAACAGCTCATATATGGAAAACCTTTGCACCTGTTTCAGAAAGATCACGAGAGACATTCAAACCGCAGACCAGGAAATTCTATCAGATTGTCACTCCTTACCTTCACCCTATCCAAAGATGCTTCGAGCCAGACATCTAGAAATCTTCTCAGTTGCATGCCTTTGGAACTCAGAAACCAGGACAGTAGTTTGCTCCAATTATTAACCATTTTTTTTCTTTCCCTTCCATAGAAATGCCTCTTATTAAATACCCTACTGCTTGAACCCACCTGCATCACTGTCTCCTGAAATGGGACACAACTGTTTAACCAAACTGCCCTGTTCTCAAGACTGAGACTGATTTAATGAGATATGGAGCAATCTATCAACCAACTTCTGGAATAGGAAACTTCTCAGGAAATTTTAAAGGTGGGACTGAAGTGCCTCAGAACAGGTTTTCCCAAAATATGCCTCTTTGTGAATTATTTTGAGCTGAAGGCAATCAAGACCCTGGAGGCTCATGAGAAAGTTTTACCTCTCCCTTAAAGAATGTAACTTAGGGGTCTTGCCCATAATGAGTTATCACTGGAAGTAACTTTTCATGACCTATCTATAGGGCAGGGGAAACTTTTAACTACTCAACTCATTTGCTCTTCTTATCGTCCTATGAATGACCTTCCTCCCCTGTGAAATCCCAGGGTGCCTTACCTCATTCTTAGCTCAGAATGCCAATTTTGCCCCATTTTCTCTTTCTGTCTCTGAATCAATCATTTATGTGGGGCTCCCATACGTATGTATGTAATTAAATTTGGTCATTTTCTCTTGTAAATCTGTCTCATGTCTATTTGATTATTAGACCAGCTGAAAGAACCTAGAAGAGTGAGTAAAGAAAAGTTTCTTCCTTCCCTATAACCCTCACTCCTCACACATTTCTTCATGGTTTGAATTTGGGGAAGACACATTGAACATTTATTATTCTTATAATTTAAAATACACTGGGGACAGCCGAGTGGCACGTTGGTTAAGAGCTGGCTTGGAACGCCAGAGGGCCCTGGTTCGGATCCCACATATGAGGGCCAGTGACACTGCCCTCCACAGCTAAGATGCTGAACAACAGCTCAACCTGGAGCTG
>NW_017731593.1:451647-481762 GCF_001890085.2 Hipposideros armiger
ACAACTAGACTGAAGAACAAAAGGACAGCAACTTGTCTGTTCCCCTTCTCCCAATTCCCCAGTGCTGTTCCCATCCCCCAATTCCCCAATAAAAATCTTAAAAAAAAAAACACTCATAGAGGACAGCCAGTTAGCTCAGTTGGCTAGAGTGCAGTGCTCATAACACCAAGGTTGCTGGTTCGATTCCCACGTGGGCCACTGAGTTGCGCCCTCCACAACTAGATTGAAACAACTACTTGACTTAGAGTCGATGGGTCCTGAAAAAACACACTGCTCTCCTTCCCCAATAAAATCTCAAAAACAAAAACAAAAAATACACTTATAATATAGTAGTAAGGAAGAGTCATTAGAAGACATCTTTCTGAGCCAGAGGCGTGGAATGGTGACTTGAGGTCATGGGTGATTCTGTACCAGTGTCTACCACAGAAATATAAGCACATGCTGAAATCTGTTCCACTTATGAGAGACAAAAAAAAAAAATCTGTTCCAGCAGAACTGCAGGTGGTGGAACAAGAATCCATTTTCTCCTGTATACCACTATACTCCATCCAGTGTTCCTAGTAGCATTACTGCTATTCCTCAGTAATTTCTTTTACTCTGAACTTCAGAATGCCCTCTTGTTTTGTCCTTGAAGCAATTTTTTAACACTTCCTCTTCCCTTCAATTTATATTTTAATGTTTAGTGACTCCATGACACTATATGGTTCTTTACAATAGGTGCTAAATTACAAGAAAAACTTTTGTGAAATTTTTCATAGATGAACAAAAAGTAATGCCTCGAGATGTCTCTTTGTGTAGTATATGTATAAAATTAAATTCAGAAAATAATGACAAAGAGGTTCATTTTATTCCAATTGTACATATAATTGATTTCTTTTCATTCATATTTGAAAAAAAATGTAAGGGTTAAAAGGATGATAGGAAGAAAATCTGCATGTGGTAAAATACTACGGCAGCAGAAGGAAAATAATACATCCTGATACTTCACTTTCAGTTGTCCTTCCTAGCCTGACCCAAAGCCCTCAGGACCCTCTAACTTTATACGCCCCCCTATGGACACTACAAAGGAGGTTCTGAATGTTGTCAGTAAGTGGACTTCCATGTTCAGTGAGACAATTTGACACACTCTGTTTCCCCTTCAACTCCATCTGCTTCTTCATCCTTCTTTCCAAAAAAGAGCTTCTTCATAGCACCACCTCAAGAATTGGAAACAGGGGGCCAGCTGAGTAGCTCACTTGGTTAAGAGCGTGAGCTCTGAGCAACAGGGTCATCAGTTCGATTCCCACATGGGCCAGTGAACTGTGCCTGAGCTGAGCTGTCGCTGAGCTGCCAGCAGGTGGCCAGATGGTGACTGGACTTGGAGCTGAGCTAGCTGCACCCTCCACAAGATTGAAGGACAACAACTTGGCTGTTCCCCTCTCCCAATTCCCCAACACTGTTCCCCTTCCCCAATTTCCCAATAAAGTCTTTAAAAAAAAAAGAGAGAGGCCAGCCTAGTGGCTCAGTTGCTTAAGAGCTCGCTCAAGAGTGCGAGCTCTGAGCAACAGCAGTTTGAGCCCTGGCCCAAGCTGAGCAGCCGCTGAGCTGCCAACAGGTGGCAGGATGGCTCAGCTAAGAAAAAAAAAAAAAGAATTGGAAACAGAATAGCTGTGGCCACACATAAGATAATAAAGCATGAACTTGAGATATGATTGGTTTTAGGGCAGTTTCAGAACTGGATGCTTGGTGCCATATAAGTTCAACGAGAACTGCTTAGCAAAAGCTTATAATTGGTTACTTATGGCTGTTGGAAGTTAGAGTGCTGTTCTGTGCTTATAGACAAGTAGAACTATATTATACTAGGTTTAGGCTAATAGGTATTGGTGTAAATGATATTGGGGAATCACTTGCCACGCTCTAAATGTGAAAGAAGTCATAAACAGAAAAATTAGATGAATAAGTATTCACTATATAAGCTACCTGTTCTGGCAGATTAGTCATTCACAAACTTTAGAATACATAAAAGTCACCAGGGGACCTTGTTAAAAAATGTAGATTTCCAGCTCTGCTCACAGTAATTCTGATTGAGTAGGCCTGGGATGTATTTTAACATGTGCTCCAAGTGACTCTATGGCAGGTAGTCAGTGGAGCACACAATAAGAAAGCATGGCATTAAATAGCAGAAATGGCTTGGGACAGGGATAGACACCATTCAGACATTCCGGTGCTTTGACTTAAAGGGCTATCTGTGATTTCCAAACATTTTTTCTGCTCTGATCCTCTTCATATGTATGTACTCCTTCACCATTATCTCATTACACAGGAATTTGAAAGCAATGGGGCGAGGGAGTAGGAGAGTAAATGCTCCTATGGTGGATGGGTCGGGGGGTAGTCACATATCATAGTTTCCAGGTGGGCGTCCGGAAAGCCATCCCAGATTCTGATACTATTTCCTCTATTTTCCACTCCACTCACCAATAGGTAACTCTTAGCTTGGGGAAAAGCAAGTGTCTCGTGGTGGGGAATTTCTGGATGTCAGGAGACTTTTGCTAACACTCAACACACCCTGGGAGTTGCATTGTGGGTGAGTAATAAATAAGAACTTGACCTTGAGAATGTCCCTTCCCTTTAAGTGGGCAGAGATAATCTGGTCCCTTCTCCATGGGGGCTTCTCCAAAGTCTAGTCTTCTTGCAATCGGAGTGCAGGATGGCAGGTGGGGGCCCTGCCTGAGGTTGTATAGGTCTAGCAGGTGTCCCCAAAGTGTGAGTGTTGCTGGAATCCAGTCCAGGATCCACTCACCAAGCTGGATGTTAGAGCCAGGGCAAGGGCTGTATCTGGCCAGAAGAAGGGGCACTTTTATAAATCCACACTAGGTCTCTGCTAGTCGGGACCCTGCCAGGTGGCATACCCAAGGGTCTCTCAGTCTTAAAGCTCCCCTTGACTTCAGTAAACTGGGCACTGGGGTGTTAGAAAGAGCAAGAACAGAATAAAATTTAGGAAGAACTTTGTTTACTGCTGCACATTCCAAGCGTTGGAAATTCCTGCCTTCCTGACAATAATTAACCCATTTGACCTTCTCTAGGCTATGCTCATCTAGCTATTGGAAAACAAATTCCTAAGTGAGTGACACATTATGCCCTTGTGTCCTATCAATCCTCTTAGTTGTCAATTTTCAGCTTATTGGCTAGACTTGTCTAATGCCTGAGGCTAAGGTACTGCAGTGTCTTAATTAACTAGTTGCAGACAGCTTTACTGCATTATCTCATTAATATAAAAAATATATTGACTCCAAGTTGGAAAAGTCTTCAGAGGCATTACAAAACTTCCACTTGAAGATTAACCTTCTTAAATACCACCCTTCCAAGAGCTCAGAAAAAGAAGGCTATGGAAGAAGCTGGGAGGAAGCAAGCTTGAAAGAGGTGTTTTACTTTTCACTCCAACCCCTTCCCCTCTATATGTCTGATGTCAAAATGATCTCTCAAGAGATTTTGTAGAAATGTTTGCCTTCTCCCAACCTACTCCACTCTCCTAGTGATGAAAACAATTCTTGAAACGCTGCACCCCACCCTTTCTGAGTGGGTTCACATCCAGAACTCTCTGACTAGAGCAAGATTTAGAGAGCTGGCTGCTGCCCACGCCATAGGCCTTCGAACCTTTCGGATTCATGATTTCAGTGCTTGGCTTTCGAGCTGACCAGCCTGCTTGGTCTGGATCTAGCCTTGCTTTCAACCTTGCTCACTGTAGTATCTATGGTTTCCTGTAGAAAGTCTGACACACTCTCCTCCTTAAAGTGAGATGAGCAGGTGCTCATGAGAGCATCACAGATCATTAGCTACCTAATCATTAAAGTTCCTAATGGAGTTCTCCCAGGTAGACCATTTACTATGCTTTCACTATATGGCCAGGCACACACTGGGCACCTCATATGAATCCAACTCAATCTTCACACTATGAGCTAAGGATCGGTCTCGATTTTCAGTTGAGAAACTTGAGGTACAGAGAATTGGAATAATTTGTGCAAAGTCACACCCCTTATTAAAAATCAAACACACACACACACACACACACAGAGGCAGAGGAGAAAAAGTGCTTTAGAGGGAAAGGAGGCATTAGGGAAACACTTCATTCTGAGAATGAATACTCATTTGGGAAGAGTATATTTTTGTATCACATGCCTCTGCTGGGTCAGCAGATCAGGCCTGCAGTAATATTTTCTGGGTTTAGAAATAACTTTGTTTTGTTGGTCTCATTTAATTCTTCAGTCCTTCACAACTTGAAGCCCTGTCTTGGCCAGAATGGAGATTTCAGACATAAAGTTATTTCCACTTTTTCTCCTCTTCTGCCATTCTAACAAATGTAATAGTGACCACTCTTTTTCCTTCTAGAAGTACATCTGTTGTGAATTGTGAGTAGGGGGCAAAAGAAAATGCCAATGGATCAGTATAGTACAAGCCCTGACTTATTTTTTTTTTTGCAAAGCGGGTGCCTGAATTAAGGTTTGATTGCTGAGGCATCTATTTCAAAGATGCATCCACTTCAAAGGTGGCTATCTTGAATAAACACATTGCCAGCTACAGACTAGATCAGCGGTTCTCAACCTTCCTAATGCCGCGACCCCTTAATACAGTTCCTCATGTTGTGGTGATCCCCAAGCATAAAATTATTTTCATTGCTACTCTATAACTGTAATTTTGCTACTGTTATGAGTCGTAATGTAAATATCTTGTTGTTTTCCGATGGTCTTAGGTGATCCCTGTGAAAGAGTCGTTCGACCCCCCAAAGGGTCGCAACCCACAGGTTGAGAACCGCTGGACTACATAGAGAGCCAAGCCGCCTCCCCTACCGAGGCTCCATTGTTTTTGAGATTTTGGTTGATTTCAGTAACTGACCCTTTGAGTTACTAGTCTGCTTTCTCTTCCTGCGCTTTAAATTCACCGGTAAAGAGTGAGCTCTTGAAACCCTAGGCCCTGACTCTTGACCCCAATAAAAGCAGCTCCCGAGGAAGCACGCACACTCTCTCTACCAGTTAACTTGCTGTGTGGCCACAGATGCTCCAGGTCTTGTAAGTAAACTTGTATCTTTTCAAAGTTTCCTGAATGTTCTTTCTGAAGAGTGTCTTGCAATCATAATAAGAATCACAAGGGCTGGTCCAGCCACAGCACTTGTTATTGATAGGCTGAGACCAGCACAAAACAACCAGCCCGAGTCAGCACCTCTGGGACTATCAGTGGTTCACAACTTTGGCAGCACATAAGGATGGCAGGGACAGAGTTTAAAAATTCCCATGCCCTGGCCACACTCCAACCTGCTAAAATAGCATCTCTGGGGAAGGGGCCTGGCACCAAAATCAGCATCTCTGGGTGTGGACCTGCGATCAGTGTTTTCTTAAAGCTTCCTGGTATTTCCGACGTGTGGTGGGTGGTTCAGAACCACTGACTGCTCTAGCACAGTGCTTCTCCAACTTCAGCAAGCACAGAAAGCAGCTGGGCTTTGTTAAAAATGCAGATTCTGGCTCAGTAGGCCTATGTGGGCACTGAGAGTCTCATTTCTAACAAGTTCCCAGGTGAGGCTGCTTCTGCTGCTCTTTAGTTTTTTGGGGGGTGAGGCTCTAGATCTTCAGCACGAGCATCACCAGGGGGCTTCAAATGCAAATTCTCAGGCCTTATCCCAGGCTTAGTGAGTCAGTAACGCAGGGGATAGAGCCCAGTGGTCTGGTTTAACTAATGCTGCTGGTGATTCTGAAATACACTAAAGTTTAAGAACCTCTGCTAGATGATAGTTCTGTGTTAGATTTTCTAGAGGCAAGAGAGAAGCCTCAACTTAACTGAAGCAATAGAGAAGGCTTATTACAAGGATATTTTTGGAAATAAACGATCAAGCTTCATGAGAACCCAGGAAAAGTTGCACAATCAGGATACATGTGACGAACATTGCTACACAGCTAAGCATCCCAGGAGCTGGGATGTGGTCTGGGAGCATTGAGTGTGAGTAAGGATCTGGAATGACTGACCAGGCTGACTCATTGCTTGCCCAGCTGCAGGAGTTCATGGTTTCTTTCTCTCTAGTGCCTTACTCTTTCTTATCGTGGCTCAATGATTCTCTCTGTCCATGCTTACAGCAGAGTGGCTTAGCTCGAGTCCTGGAATAAAGGCTGCTTGAGTTAGAATTCTGGTTTATTATTTGTATGACCTTGGACACTTTAACCTAATCTCTCTTGGCCTCAGTTTTCATGTCTGAAAAGTGGGAGTACTAACTGTGTCTACCTCATAGACTTGTTGTAAGATTAAATGAGATAAGTGGTATAACATGTTTAGAGGATTTCCTGGGACCCAGTGACCAAAAAATAAAGCTGTCACTATTTCCTTTGTCTTTATGCTTCTAGTTACATCTACCACAGCTGACTCTTAATCTAAACCTTGTGTTCAAATGTTTGAGAAAGAGACACAGATTGATGTTGTGAGTCACTATCATGGTTATTGGGCCAAGTTCTCCCACTATGCATCTGTGAACATCCTGTGTTATTTGCTGTGTTGATGTAAGAAATGTCCAAACCTGTAGAGAAGTTTAATGAGTTTATTTGAGCCAAATTGATAACAATTGCTGGAAAGCAAAATCTTAACGGATTAAGAAAATGCTCTGGTGAATGACAGTTTTGAATCTTATTTTATACATTAGACTCAAAGGAGGAGATGTAAGGAGGTTTACACAAAATCCACTGGTGATAGATTAAGGGGGTGGGAGAAAGCAGAATGGGGAAATGCCTGGGATTGGATAAAAAGTAAAATGGAGAGACACATGCTTCTTTTACATTGGTGGGTACAGGATAGTTAATAACTAACATTTATAGCACATAGAGATTGTATTTGAGGAATAAGATAATAGTGAGGGGGTTCTGTAGTCTGGTGCTCTGGTGTGGTGGGCTGTGTGCCTTGAGGGGTCTGGAAAAAAGGATTACTCTGACATTCCAAGGGCATGTTATCTTAGATGCAAAAAGACAATAGACAGGCTCACTTAAGGTAAAAACTGACCTTTGTCAAGGAAGCTATAGGCCAAGCATGTGACTACAGTCCAGGACTCGCTTTTAGTTAGGAATTTTTATATTCAGACCATCCTATGTGGTTAATTTCACTCTCTCAGTTTGTAGGGCCTCCCATACAGCCTCCCCTGAGCTTGTCAGGTTTAGTATGTGGGCCCTTTTTTGTCCACAGCTGTTTGAGGCCTTAAAGGCTTTCCTTTGGTCTATGATACTTCACTTACTTGAGACGATCCATTCATGCTACGATTGGAGGGGGTGAAAAAGTGTGTGAGACAGCACGCTACCAGTAGGACACTGTGGGGCTAGTCCAAGGTAATATGAACTCCAAGGTGACTTGGTCCCTTAGCTCAGCCCAAACAGTCTAACCTAACCATCCACTGGTGACGTTTGTGTCTGAGTCCACGATTTGGAAACCTATTTTTACATGAATCGACCAAATTTTAACATAGCATCTGGGTTACAGGAGTGGAGACTCTGCCATACTAGTACTGTCACTTCTGTCCCCTCTGTCAGGAATGGCATGATCACCAAAGCAGGGAATTTAAATGAAAGGAGGATATGCTGCTCATCGACAGAGGCAAAGAGGATGCCGACCTAAGAATAAAAACTACCTGCTTAAAAAGTCATCCCTTTCCCACCCTCCCTGGATCTTTTAAAAGAAATGTATTTGTCATTGTGTAGGCTTGAAGAAAACAGTGCCTGGTATTGGTCACTGAGAGGTACTTCTCAGCGGGTTTCCTCCAACAAAGCTGCTGAGTTAATATGCTCAGATGTATGGACTTTGTATTTCACAAATATTAAGAGCAGCTTTGTGATGAATCCTTCAGAGACAAGACAGTCCTTATTTGACTAAGTGGTATCTACCAGCCCTTTTCTTACTGGTTTCTGAATGATGAGATACAGCAAGGCCAAGCAGGTAGTGCTGCCCTTTATAGTTTTGAATATGCATGGTGACATTTTATTCTTGCTCGTCTAGAATGCCTCTGCTGCCTTTTCTTTCTCCTTGCAGGAAAGCAGAGAAAAAAATGAAATAATAATTATAATGAAAAGCCTTATAATGATCTAAGGTCACCCCATGGTTCCCCTTCCTCATGATAGGATGGGTAGATAGACAGAAATGAACAGAAGGAGAAACAGCCCCAGTCGGAAAGCCCCTTGCTGCAGCTCCTACTTGGTCAAGAACCCTTGCAGCTGCCCAGCAGGATTCCAGGCTTACACATACCTCTAAATCAAAGAGATGTTGTTAAAAGTCAGAAAAAGGAGGAACACATCCTGTTTGTCAGGACCACCAATACCATACTAGCCCAACAGGATTCCAGGCTTACACATAGCTCTGAATCAAAGAGATACATTGTTAACAGTCAGAAAAAGGAGGAACACATCCTGTTTCTCAGGATCACCAATACCTTACTAGCCCAGCAGGATTCCAGGTTTTCACATACCCCTAAGGGATGTGCTTACACATGCCCCCAAACCAAGGGGATGTATTTGCACATGCCCCTAAATCACAGAAATGCACTGCCAAGTGCCAAGAAGGGAGGACCAGGCACCTCACGGGGAGAAAGACAAGAGAAGGGAGGCAATTCTTTTCATAGAAAGGAAAGCCTTCATACAATGTAAGGCGAGGCTGTTTTCCTCTCTTGGGTCAGCCAGCTCCCATGCAGGTCTCAGAGTGTACTCTCTTTTACTAATAAACTTTTGGTGTTCATGCTGCACACACTGTCTCTTGATTGAAGTCTTTCCTTCAAGAAGACAAGAACCAAGGTACAATATCATTTCCTGGTTATACTCTCAACTGCACCCTGCAGTCATTGGTTTCCATATCAGAGGATTTTAGGCCTGGAAGAGCCAGTTGGTTCAATGTACTTGAGTAATCAGGGTATATACAGAGCTCTCTGAAAGGAAATACATTCTTGTAGACTTCCAGTATTACCTCATATCCCTTTTTAATTATAAAATCCCTTTAATAGGCAAAAAACCCCCCATAAAACTAGATAATATGTGTATTATACAATCATAAAAACAAAAAAGTTACAAATTAAATGTAAACAAAACTACAACTAAAATTTTAAATTAATGACATTAAAGAGCAGATAGTGGAGTTGGCTGAGTGGCTCAGTTGGTTAAGAGCTCACTCAAGAGTGTGAGCTCTGAGCAACAGGGTCACCGGTTCAATTCCTGGCCTGAGCTGAGCTGCTGCTGAGCTGCCAACAGGTGGCAGGATGGCTCAGCTAAAAAAAGAAAAAAAAAGGGTAGATAGTGATTGAATTTAAATTGTCAAAACTAGGTGTATTAATAAAATGATGAGTTGGCATAACTATTTTACTCATGATTGTTTTCTCTTTATTTTAATCATTGCCAGCCATTTAAATTGTAGTCATTTTCATGATCATTTTGTCATTTTTACAATAAAATCATGTTAAACTACAAATGGGTTGGTCAATTTAGAAAATTTAGAATGCAAAATCTTCACACTGCAAAAAAACAAGGATTCTTTAACAAACAAATGCTTATTGCATATTTATTGACAACATAAATACAGAACTTGACTGCTACAGCACAGGCACTTAGATGGTTTAGCTTTTAAACAGTCACGTGCCATATAATGACTCAATTATCCCATCACTTTTCTATATTCAAATTGCTACAAAAGTCTTGCACAATGTGTGGCAATATCCTTTGTCCTTGGCTGGGCATCCACCTGATTGTGAACACAAATGCATAGACAGCCATTGGAACCTCAGATTCATCCAGATGACATGGGCCTATGTTTGCATTCATAGTTATATTTAGGTTATCATCAACATAAAAACACAAAATTACATCCTCATAAACATTTTGGATTTTGGAAAATCTAAGGACCTTCAGGCCCTAGGACTCCAAGTTAAGAAACGCTGGCTGAGTTACTGCCTAAGTTTTACCGCATTCAGTTCTCACAGAAATGCTGAGAGGTAGACTCTAGCATCACAGATGAAGCTCTGGGGTGTGTCGAGATTAAGGAACGTGCCCAGCACCATGCAGGCAGTGAGAGAGGACCCAGGATTCTATCCTAGGTCCATCTGTCTCCGAGGTGTCTCTCCTCGAGACCTCTCGATATACAACCTGAGAAAATCTGTCCAGAACCCTCAGGGAGCCACATAGGTTTGGTCATTTGACAGACAGGGGCTCATGCCTATCTTTTTTACAGTTTCTTGAGAGAACCCAAGGCAAGGGTCGCAACCATACAAGTCATTAATGTAATGACCACTCTGTGGGGCGAAATTCTCAATTTCAATGAGAACTCATTCACCCCACAGATAATTTCCCTCAGAATCAGTCCTAAAGGCATTTAGACCTGATTTGGATGTTTTAGATCCCCTGAGGCTAGTGCTAAGCTGTGTGAGAATTACTGTCTACTATGTCTTAAAGGCTGGCAGTTTGTTCACTCATTTATTCATTAACTCATTGTACAGAATACCTGGCTACCCTTCCAAGTATTCTATCAGTATAAGGAAAAAACTCACAGGTCCCAGTCTTCTCATTTACAGACCTTGAACCTTGCTCCTGGTTCCCTTATGATTGGGTGTGAGTATCTCCTTAGTTCACCAAGTAGAAGTCATGGGATTGCTGTAGGGTGATACAAAAGCACCAATAAATTTTGGCATCAGAAACTCAAGGTGGAAGTCCTGCTTCTGATGCTAAAGAGCTCTGTGATTTTAGGCAAGCCACTTAACTCCTCTGAGTACACATTTCCCATCTTTAAAATGAGAATACCTGTATTGGTAACAAATTTAGAGGTTTACTGTGATGAGTCCATGAGACTGTGTGTATAACAACACTAGAGACTAATGAGCATTTTCAACAGAAGACCAGATCTCCAAAACACTTACAGAGTACCTATTAGGTGTCAAGATCTGTGTTGGCAATAGAAATACAAAGATTAGACATGATCCCTGATCTTAATGACCCTATAGTCTAGAAAGGGAGGCTGGCATTAATATATATATATATATATATATATATATATCATGATGTAATAAGATATGCATCATTGTAGAAATATGTGCAATGCAAGAGAGGAAGTAATCCAAGTGCTTAGAGTGCAACTGTTTACATTTCATAGGACATGAGTTTATCCTTCATTTACCAATAAAACTCATAGCAACATACAGCATCATGGAGTGCTTGGGGATTAAGTCAGTACAATGGAGCAGCATAAGAGCTAAGTATCACTCAGTCCCAGAGGACCAAGGCTCTAGCCTGGTTCTACTTTTGTGCCACAGTTAGGTACAGTTGTAATACCCACCCGTGCTATTTCCTCTCTACCCAGAATTATAGAAAGTAATTACTTTGTGCCAGTTTAGAATTCACTTTGAGGATGAAAAACATCAAATAAATCTCCATTTAATTGACTTTTCCTGCTGTTTTTGCATTCAGGAAGCTTGACCAGCTCTTAGAACTGCAAGGGCACCACGCGTGGGGTTTTCTCTTGCTCTCCTGGAGAGGGCTCTTTTCCTTTGGCAGGCCCCTGACTTCCTCAGAATATATTATTTGGGCACTGCATTGTTGCTCTTTTTTTTGGGGGGCCCCTGAGGCCCCCAGAGTTAGAATATACATGGCCCCAATAAACAATCAGAAAATGTACCCCCACAGTTCTTTAGGAAACAGGTAGCATTGCTGTTCCTTCTACTGAAGTCGATGCCTGCAGCACGGAGTGCATTAACCTGTCTCTCTGCCGTATTGAATTGCTGGACAGAATATTTGGCTTTTTTTTTTTTTTATCCCAGCCCCTGTTGTCATGATTGCCTTGTGAGTTTTGTGGAAAACACAGTTCCTATTACATTATTCTACGAATTCAATCAAACCATGACTTAGGCAATGCTGATATCGTCCGAATGGCATTTCCAACGAACACTCCTAACTCTAGGGATGGAACAGTGTTATCCGGAGAGCTGATGAAGTGCTGCTGGAGCCCATATTATTCTCAGTTCACTGCCTTCAACCTCGGGGAACAATTAAATACCTGTGTATCGAGACGATGAAAAGGGAAAGTGAGAAGCATAAATTCTGTGAGCCTTTTGAGTTGGGTTTGACTGCAACATGATTTCACATTCTACTTCACAGCCAAAGGCCTTCTTACAAATAGCTTTATGGATTTGAAAATCTGCAGGGAGTTTCTCCAGAGTGTGGTCCAAATCAGAGGTCTCCCAAGTAGCATGATCACACCCAGAAGACAACACATTGGCACACTGCAAAAAGAGAAAAATTTTATTTATCTGTTTAAAATATATGAAAAGCATATATTTATTTAATATGTAGCAAAAAATGAATTGGAATTTTACTTTATATAATAAAGAAATTAGTAGTGCCCTCAGGTGGTCTATATGTCTAATGACCAAGATACCAAGAGGTGAGGGTTGCACAGCACTGGCGTCATTTATTAGTGTTCTTTCAGCATCTTGTGATGTTTTGCAGTTTATGAGAGCTTGGTTAAGTGAGCAAGGGTCCTAAAAGATTTCTGTAATAAAGGTAATGTTAGGTAATAATTCAAGGCCAATGGCAGAGCTGATTGCGCCTGACATGAAGTTGGCACGAAACTTAAAAATTATGAACAAAACTATTTGCAATATGAATTTTGTTATGGGCTGAATTGCATCCTCCTCTCCCACTTCACCCTCAATTCATATGTTGAAATCCTAACTCCCAGTACTTCAGAATATGACCTTATATAGAGGGGGGATCTTTAGAGAGGTAATTAATTTAAAATGAGGTCATTGAGGTAGGCCCTAATTCAATAGGACTGGTGTCCTTGTAAAAAAAAAAAAGGAATTTGGACACAGAGACCTGCATAAAGGGACAATGATATAAAGACACAAGGAGAAGATGACCATCTACCAGTCAAGAAAAGTGGCCTGCAACAGATCATCCCCTCATAGTCCTGAGAAGGAACTAACCCTGCTGACACCTTGATTGATCTCAGACTTAGAACTTTGAGAAAATAAATTTCTGTTTTTTAATCCACCCAGCCTGTGGTACTTTATTACGGCAGCCCTAGCAAACTAACACAGATTCACATCCATCTCCCTGGCAATGGGCCTCACTCGTTATATATTATGCCTTAAGGTATCAGTTAATGATAGTGTGAAGCTGTTAACACTAGAAATACATTGGAAACTAAGTTTTCAGCGCATGAAGACAACCCAAAAGTTCACAAACAGTGAAATGTAGTAAATCACTGCTGCTACTAAAAATTTTACTATTAGATTTCCAGGCAGGACAGAAAGGCTTTTTTGTATCATTCATAAATAAAACATTTTTTAAAACAGTGATACAGTAGAACCTTGGATTGCGAGTAACTTGGTTTGCGAGTGTTCTGCAAGATGAGCAAACATTTCTAAAACATTTTAACTTGGTAAATGAGCCATGTCTTGCAATATGAGTAGTTTGTTTCCTGAATGAATTATGCTCGCAAACCAAGATATTACTGTATTTATTTTAATTTAGTCTCTAATTTTTTTTCTTGTGGTAAAATTGGTGTACAACATTATAATTTGATGTTTGTGTACACTACATAGTGATCACTACTGTAAGCCTGGTTACTGTCCATTATCATACAAGTAATCCCTTTCGCCCATTTCACCTTCCCTTTAACCCTCTTCCCCTCTGGTAACCATCAATCTGTTCTCTATATCTATGAGTTTGCTTTTGTTTTGATTTTAGATTCCACATATAAGTGAAATCATACAGTATTTGTCGTCATCTGACTTATTTCACTTATCATAATACCCTCAAGGTCCATTCATGTTATCACACAATGACAAGGTTTCCTTCATTTTTATGGCTGAATAGTAGTCTACTATATATCTTGTTATTTCTTGTCATTTTGATAACAACCATCCTAACAGGTGTGAGGTGACATCTCATTGTGGTTTTGATTTGCATTTCCCTGATAATTAGTGATATTGAGCATCTTTTCATGTGCCTCTTGGCCATCTGTATGTCTTCTCTGGAAAAAAAAAGTCTATTCAGATCCTTTGCCCCTTTTTCAATCAGGTTGTTTGTTTTTATGCTGTTGAATTGTGTAAGTTTTTTATATATTTTGGATATTAACCCCATATTGGATACACAATTTGCAAAAATCTTCTATTTGGTAGGTTGCCTTTTTGTTTTGTTGATGTTTTCCTTCACTGTGCAGAAATTTTTAGTTCGATGTAGTCCCATTTATTTATTTTTACTTTTGTTTCCCTTGCCTTTGGAGTCATATCCAAAAACAACACCGCTTAGACCAATGTCAAGGAGTTTACTGCCTATATTTTCTTCTAGGAATTTTATGGTTTCAGGTTTTATATTCAAGTTTTAATCCATTTTGAGTTCATTTTTATGTATGGTGAAAGATAACTTCATTCTTTTGCCTGTGGCTATCCAGTTTTCCCAACACTGTTTATTGACGAGACTGTCCTTTCCCTCTTTTATGTTCTTGGCTTTTTTGTTGTGAATTGTCCATATAGGTGTGGATTTATTTCTGGGCTCTCTGTTCTGTTCCATTGATCTGTGTGTTTGTTTTAAAGCCAATACCATGCTGTATTGATTACTGTAGCTTTGTAGTGTAGTTTGAAATCAGGGATTAAAATTTTTATCTCTATTTTTTTACATAGTTAATATGATAACCTATGCATAAGTATGCTTATAATTTACAAATAAATATGGTGAATGCTCAAATGTGTTTTATTGATGAGGTATGTAATTAAAAATGTTTAGGGATCACTGGCTATGATAATATGGCTTAGATTCCTCTTTTCTAAATCTGGATAATTTAGGTCCTTCAGACCTAGATCTAGGACATGATAAAGAAAAATTTCAAGGCAATAGACATCCTGAAGTAATCCAGTTTTACTCTAAGAAGAAATTTATGAATTGTGTGTCTCATATTTTGTTATGAAGATTTAAATAAAAAGAATTTTCTGATGGATTTCTGGTTTTAAAGATAGTTTCTGACATGACTAAAGTCCGTTTCTATATAAAAGCTAATTTTTGTTAGTTTTTCTTTAACATTTGTTTTCTATTCAATACCATTGTTAAAATTCTAAAAATTACAAAACAAATCCAGCACAGCCCTAAAAAGCTGCAAAGGGCCTTCATCAAGCCATTTATGTGGGAGTTTTTTTGGTATATCACGCAGAAGAAAAGTAGACTGTTCAGCAGCTGCCCTTGGAGAATGCAACTGAATGCAGCCAAAGCATCAGGAAATAGAACTTGGTAAGGAGAGAATTTCATACATATCACACACACACACACATACCCCCCAGCACTTATGTATCCTAGGAGAAAGACATGCCTGGCTTTTTATCAGGGACCTAGCTACTCCTTCCACAACACAAGAATACACAGCAATTAGCATTCCATGTGTTTTCAGTGGCCGGCTTCAAATTAACATGGTGCAATAAATGAGCATATAGGGCTGCTGCTGCATTTTTTTTGTTTTGTTTTGTTTTTGTCTCTTTAACCTTCAAAAGGTCCCAAAGGACAAAATACTTAGTATTGTATAAGTGAACAGTGACTTGCCTTATGAGGTCTAAGGCTGGCTGTGGAGTTTTCTGATCACATTGATTCTGGGTGATTTCTTATGCCTCTCAAGCAAACAAGTAGTGGATTTTACTTACCAGTCCTGCAAATCATCACATGTTCTAGGAGAAATCTAAATGAAAAGCCTGGTTCTATTCGCTCACCACTGCCTGTCATTCCCAGTCTGGAAGTCACTGCCAATGTAAGAAGTTGGAAATATGTTATAATGGTTGAATGATGTCAGCCAGTCCCTTTCTCTGCCCTTCATTAGTCAGTCCCAGGGAATTGTAAATTGCTCAAGTGGCAAAAGTCACCCTCCTATGGAGAAGGCGTACAGAGAGAATAATAGAAAAGGTAGGACGAAGACCTGAGGCATTCCAGCACTAAGAGATTGAGGAGAAGGGACTGGCTCAGTGAGATATCACAAAAGCAAACCGAGTGTGGTGTCATGGTACCCAGGGGAAAAGAGTGTGATCAGCTCCATGAAATGACATCCCATTCTCCCCTTCCACACTTCCCCACTTGTCCTTCTCAGCCGCACGCTTGGCTGATTTTCCTCTAAGCTGTGAGGCCATTGAATGTGTCAGCAGAAGGTCCCAGCCCTCAGAACTATCTGGACTTTCGTGACCTATAAAAAAATGCCCTCAATATTATCCTTTATTTCCCGTTTTGTATTTTATTTTTTTATATGGAACCCTCCTAGGATTAGAGTACACTAAGGGGGGCCGAGTTTAAGTTGGAGAGAGAATTCCACTAAAGATTTAGGGATGTTTTTGGCAATGAATTCCATCCAATGTGTATTAGGTAGAAGATGCTATTCTAGATGTTACAGGAAATAAAAAATTAAAGAGATACATCTTGAGGTATCTGAGGTCAAGATGTTCTCCAAAGTCTGCAATGTAGGAATGAAATTGTTATATGAAAAGTATGCATACAATGCTGCAGAGTTTCAAAGGAGGAAGAGAACATTCAGTGGGAGGGATTTTAACAGACCTGAAGGAGGGGTTAATATGTTAGTTGGGCCTTAAAGAATGAATGATTAGGGCTTCAAAAGGCAGAGAAGAAATAAATGGCAATTTAGGAAAATGGAAACAACATGAGCAAAGACAGAGATGGAAAGCAGACCTTACTTTTGGAGAAAAGGTAGTTGTTAAACTTAGCTGGAGCATAAAGATATGCATGTGAAAAAAAAAAGAAAAAAAAAGAGGGAGTTAGGCCAGAGGAGAAGGGTGGTGACCTGTGTCAGAGAGCTCTGGGCAGGGAGGCAGGGAGGCAGGGAGGCAGGGAGGCTTTGTGGTGAGAAAAGAATGCGGGCTTCAGGCCAGAGATGGATTTGAAGTCAAGACTCCCCCAAATACCAGCTCTGTGATAGGAGTTAAGTCAAAAGACACCTCTGAAACTATAATTTTTTCTAATGTAAAAGGCACTTGTATACTTACCTAAAAAAACAAACAACGCAAACCAAACCATGATGTTCATCATGTTGCCCATGAAACATGAACACAACATTAGAATATGTTCAGTGTCTTGTCTAAGAAGTCAGGGAAATGAATACGAGGCTGGGTTAGGGCACCCAGGATTCAGAGGTTAGATTTCTTAAGAAAGGTTAGTGCAGACTGTACAAGAAAGAGGGGTGTAATATGTCCTTTTGTCTTTTGAGGGCTAAAATGTTAACTGTCCATCTCTTTTTGGGGACGAAAGAGGGAAAAAGATTCTGTATCTGCAAGGTGGTAGTGTTGGAATTAGTCCCTAACAGCATCCTCAGAGGCTGGTCAGCACCCTGGGAAGTGGGTGTGTGTGACAAGAAAGAGCAAGAAACAAAGAGCTGCAACCGGGTGACTGAGCTTAGCACTGGGAGATGGGGTCCTCCTTCCTCAGGGAACCAGGGAAATCTTTACCGGGGTTTAGCCCAGCAAAGGCTCTGCAGCAGTGGGCATGCTTACTGGGTAGAACCCGTCTTCAACAGTGCCACCATGTGGCAGAGAGGAGCAGTGGCAGTTATAATCCAATGTGACTCCAATTCTCTGTTGAGTGTGAAAGCTGAGCAGCATTCTCTCTAAAGCGTGGAAACCCCAGCACCCGAGGACAGGGTGTATGTGGGGGAGGCTTAACGAGGCTGTTGCTCTGATTCCTGATAGAGAATATAAGAATTTGAGGAATTAGTTCAGCGGTTCTCAACCTTTCACAGGGGTCGCCTCAGACCATCGGAAAACACATATTTTCGATGGTCTTAGGAACCGAGACACCGCTCCTCTATCCGTCTCCAGGCCCACATGCAGATACGTCCATATACGAGTACCCGGCGACCCCTGTGAAAGGGTTGTTTGACCCCCAAAGGGGTCGTGACCCACAGGTTGAGAACTGCTGAATTAGTTGAAAAGTAAAGAGAACTACATGTAATTTGAATGTGTAGAGCAGTTCTAAGTGGTTATGAATAATTAGAATAAAAAATATACATAGTTCTAAAGGGTCAACTTTCGTCTCTTGAGAAAACTCAGTTATCCAGAAACTCCCATTCCTGATGGTTTTGGATTGAGAAGATTTTGTTTTGGTTTTTGTTCACCAGGGAATGAAATAAAATGATTGCATTTTTACTTTAAATTTAACTCTGTTTCCATAAATCTCTGGAGAAGTCTTTAAAGATCCTCAATGTCCTGTTTTTATCTTTTAGCATCTCTGCATTTACTCCTTGAGTTTCTTGTGGATGACGAAAGATGTCGCAAGGGAGACGATGAGAAAACTATCAGTCATGATAACTACTGACTGAATTACATGTGTTCGTGGTCAATCATCATTAGGCAAAGCTCTAAATTTTAATCAGGGTCTGGGCTAATTGTGCTCTGGGTCTGATAAGGAGTCCTTGAAGAGTAAGCAATGAATAAGGTCAAAGCTTGGCATTCCTTCTTTGTTAACTATTTTATCATTCATCATTGGTTTAGTATTTATCAGGTTTCAGAGAATATGTCAATACTTTAGAAAGTTCTGTAGTTGTCATTTAGTTCAATCTTTTACCCCAGGTGGAACTTTCTGCAAAATCCCTTTTTGTGACGGAAGATCAATCCACCCAGGGATGGGAAACGAACTACTTTGTGAATCAGGCCATCGGCTTATTAATCCAAGTGTAAGCTGGGGAGCTTGCAGCAGGGCATCACCTAGGAGGTTGTTAGAAATGCTGAACCTGAGGCCTCATCCCACACTTACTAAATCAGGCTCTTCCTTTGACAAGATCCCCAGGTACTCAGATACACTTAATGTTTGAGAAAGTACTGAGCTTTTACATTATTGGATGATTTGGGGTGTTATTTAAACGTGCTGTACTGGTGCGGTCTGTGGATCAACCTCTATCTGTTCATCTTTGTTCGTCCCCAGCCCTTGGAGACTAGCCCTGATTCCTGCCATTTTTGGACTTAAAAAGGCTTGGTCCCAGCTGCCTTGGTGGTCACTTCATCTTCTTACCCTAGAATTGTCTCCGACCTTCCTGGGGGTGCGGGCTAGGCTTCGGCACAGCCGTTGTCACGTTCATTCACTGCAGTGCTCAAGTCAGACCCCACAGGCCCCACGGGGACTCTGGTTCGCTCACTGCCCCCTGAAAGGGGCAGAGGAAGGTAACTAAGAAGGGTAAGGGCACTTATGCCTTGTGGGGCGAGATAAGAGACAGGAAGAATCTAGATTACAGCGGTTCTCAACCTTTCACAGGGGTCGCCTAAGACCATTGGAAAACACATATTTTTGATGGTCTTAGGAATTGAGACACCACACCTCTATCCGTCTCCAGGCCCACATGCAGACACGCCCACATACGAGTACCCGGCGACCCCTGTGAAAGGGTCGTTCGACCCCTAAAGGGGTTGCGACCCACAGGTTGAGAACCGCTGATCTAGAAGATAAATGGCTAGCTCTTCCTCCAGCGTGCATTGCATCTCCCCTGCTCCCCCTCCAAAAACCGGCCTGTGTGACCAGCTGTGTTTTGGGGGACGTGGTGGGAAGCTTGGTAACATACTATTGCATAGTTGTTTTCTCTCTTTCCTTGCCTCACATCTCTTTTTTTTTTTTTTACTTTTTTTTCCTCTGAGAGTGTACCTCCAAATAAAGCCGTAATAATTAAGCTTTGCCTTGAAGTCTATTTTCTGAGGAAACCAGTCTAAGGCACCTGCCTTGTCTGAGCTTCACATACTGCTTCTAATGCTGCCGCCTGTTTAGCTTTGGAATGGTCGATATCATTCATATACCCTTGTCCTTCAAATTCTAGAAGACTGCTACTGTTACCGGGAAATGACGTTGAACCTTGGCTCTTCATCTTCTCAAAGGAATGAATTCAATCAAGAGCCAGAATTTTGTGCAGAATAAAACAGCCAGAGATTTATTAGTAAAAGAAAGTCCACTCTGAGACATGGAGCGCGCTGACCCAAGAGAGGGAAGCAGTCTCGCCTTACATTGTATGATGGCATTTATTTTTACGGGTAGAATTGCCTCCTCCTCTCCCTTCTCTTATCTCTCTTTCTCCCCCTGAGGTGCCTAGTCCTCTGGCATTTAGCAATGCATTTCTTTGATGTAGGGGCATGAGTAAACACACCCCTTTGATTTAGGGATTATGTGTAAACACATTGCTTACAGGTATGGGTAAACCTGGAATCCTGCTGGGCAGCTGCAAGGGGACTTGACCCAAGTAGGAGTTGCAGCAAGGGGCTTTCTAACCTGACTAAGTCTTTCCTTCTCCTGCTCATTTATGTCTGTCTACCTACCCTATTACTACCATGCCTTCTCTCTTCTTGGCTAAACACCCTCAGTTCCTTAACAATTCTTCAAAATGCAGTTTCTCTGTCTCTCACTGTTCCTCTTGCTTTACTTTAATGTGTTATGTATTCTTAAATTGTGGCTCCTTGAGTACCCTCCTGGTGTGGTCAGTGCAGGTTCCCATTTCTTTCTTTATTTTTAAATTTTTTTATTGGGGAATTGTGGGGAGGGGAATAGCATTGGGGAAATTGGGGAAATTTCTGTCCTTTTGTTCTTTAGTCTAGTTGTGGAGGACGTCGCTTCATTGGCCCATGTTGGTATTATCATTGAGCTCCTCCTGGGTGAGGCAGCCCCTTGCCAGCCATTGGACGACCGCCCACGGTGGCTCATGGCAGCTCATGAAAGTGCACACCAGCTGCCAGCCAGCCCCACTGCAGCCTACGCCATTGCTGGTGACTCACGGCAGCCCAGCTCCAGGTTGAGCCATTGTTCACTGTCTTAGCTGTAGAGGGTGCAGCGTCACTGGCCCTAATGTGGGATCCGAACCGGGGCCCTGCTGCTCAGAGCTGGCGTTCCAAGCCAACTCCTAACCAACGTACCACTCGGCTGGCCCCCCATTTCTTTTATTATGGGCATTATACCCCCAATAACAGAGCTGCCCTGAGCTGGCCTGCTTATGTGAGTGAAAGCTGTCTCGGTTATGGTTAAAATGAGCTTAGGGAAATTGGGTCCCTGCAAGTGAGGCAGATTTGGTTTGTTTGCTCTTCTATATCAGCTTCTGAGGGAGGGCCAGGCCCTGTGCTGGGCCTGTGAATTCATCTAGGATGTCTGTATCCCTTAGGTTGACACCAAACCAGGGCCCAGTGGGACGAGGTATTCAAGTCATTTCTTAGGGTCTGTACCCTCCTCAGCATTGGGTTTTTTCTCTCATTGAAACAAACCCAGAGCCAGACTTCAGATGGCAAATTCCTGAAAAACATTAATGATTGCGCTACATCTAAGTTTCATGCCTCAGTATATGAATGGAAGAGGAAGATCTATCGAATCACGTGAACTCTTCTAAGGTTTAAAACATTTTGTCATTCTGATGCCTTTTTTAAAAAAACTCTATCTCTGCCGCCCACCCCCCAACTTTTAGGAGCTTTTATTTATTTTTATTTTTATTTTATTTATTTATTTTCAATTGGAGAATTGGGGGAGGGGAACAGTGTTGGGGAATTCGGGAGGGGGACCAGCCAAGTTGTTGTTCTTCAGTCTTCATTGTGGAGGGCGCCAGTCATCATCTGACTGCCCGTCGGCAGCTCGTGGCCTCTAAGCTGAAGGTGCTGTGTTCAATCTTAGATGCGGGTGGGTGTAGCCACCATTCCATGTGGGAGTTGAATCAGCAGCCTTGTTGTTAAGAGTGCACATTCTATCCACTGAGCCATCCGGGTGGCAGCTCAGCTCAAGGCGCCAGAGTTCAGTCTTAGTTGCGGGCGGGCGTAGCCCACCATCGAACAAGCAGTCTTGTTGTTAGAAGCATGTGCTCTCACCAGTTGAGCCACCCTGCCACCTGTTGGCAGCTCAGTGGCAGCTCAGCTTGGGTGCAGCGTCACTGGCCCATATGGGAATCGAACTGGTGGCCCTGTTGCTCAGAGCTTGTGCTCTTAAGCTAACTCTTAATCAACTGCGCCACTCGGCCAGCCCCCTTAGGAGCTTTTATGATTTATCAGTCTCTACACCAGTTTTATCGGGAACACAGATATGGGTAAGATATAGTGTCTGCCCCCCAGGACCTAGCAAAGTTAAGCCACATCACATAACAAGAGACCTAATACCATGAGGGGCAGATGATGGATGCATTCAGAGGAAGGGAGGACCCTATGGCTTGGAACAACCAGAGTCTCCATGGAAATTTCAGTGAAAAAGAGACCTTCAGATTTGCTGTGAGAGTCTTTCTTTATAACCTTCATAGCAGAAAGTTACAGAGACCCAATTCTTTAGGTCACTGGGAGCTGTATTGGTATTTCTCTTATTCCTTAAGGCAAAGGACATGCCATATTCTCTGATATTTCTAGGGTGCTGTAAACACATATGGTTACATACCTTATCAGGGTCAGAGAAATGACAGCCTTTTTGTCTTTAAGATTAGTGAGGAATCCATAGAAAAACAAACAACACAAACATCTCTGTGTTCTGAATTAATACTTTCGGTTTAGTATCAGCTCCTGTCCCTCTGAGATTGAGGAAAGCAGACTCAATTATTGTTGGCATATCTGCTAGGCTATTTTTAGTAATATAGAAGTGCCACAGCAAAGGGCCAGACAGGGAAAGTCAACCAGAGAGATGTGGCGAGGCATTTCATCACTAGCCAGTTCGTTCCAAATGATTCATGGTAAGGAAACAGCTCCATATTGGTTTTGTTCTGCTCCCAGCACGCTCCTTCCTGGCACATGCCTCTTTTTATGAGTACTTACATGCACAGAGAATGCAAATTAGTTTTAATATCTAAGGCCAACTTTACCATGGCTCCTGAGGTTTCTGTACCTTCTGAGAGAATGAGAGGAAAGACAAGATGGCAGCGGGAGCAAGAGCAGGTTATGGAAGCCGTGGCAAATTGTTAAACAAGGCCCTAACCCCTCCCTACTGCTGATGGGGATGGCGACATGTCTTAAAGCTGTGGTTTTCCACCTAGGGGGTTCTACAAAGATTCCCTACAGATATTTGACATTATGTGTAAAATATTCTGTGCATTCAAGTGTTACAAAAGACACTTCCCTTTTTCTTACCCACCATCTTTTTTTGCCGTCATTCTGCAACAAGGGCTATTCATGGATAGCTGTTACAACTCCAAGCCTAGAACTCTCAGTTTACTCTTCTTTATCCATGTACTTTTACTTTTGTGCCTCCTATTCAGTCTGCTCTCAGTGATTAGTGAACTTGGAAAAAGAAAAAAAATCTTGATCTGTAGTTGTATATAGGGGAAGGAGCAGCAAATGAAAAAAGAACCCACTTTTGTGGTTCCCCTTTGTACTTCGAATAAATATCCAAACTTCTACCCTGAAGCCTAATCTAGAACACTTCCTCTCCCCTAACTACAGTGCTCCTTTACTTTTGGCTTCCTCTCAGTTCCACAAATGGTGGCCTCTCCCTTGATTCTGCGCTCACTGTCTGCAATGCCCTCTGCTCTCTTCGCTGTGCTAACAGCAACACATCCTGCAAACTTAGATGAAATTGCACATTCACAAAGAGAAGTTACTGATTTCTTTTATCTTAACTGCTCCTGTGATGCTTGTATGTGTAGCATCTCCCCCCCCCCACCAGAGGTTCTTATATTTTGAAAGTGTGCATTTATATTTCTATTTATCTACATAATGTTTCTTTCCCCCTCATAGACTCCAACTGCCATAAGAAAAGGTGTCTCCCCTGCCCCCCCAAGTAATTATTGTATCCCTCGCACCTAGCTGAGTTCCTGTCTGCCTGAAATATTGTAGATTCTCAGTAACTATTTGCTGAATGAATGAAGATTACTGGCATTTAAATTAAGAAGAGTAATTCTATTATTAAAAAAATCATGAATTCTGGAATAGAATGCCAACCATTAGAAATTATTTAGTGATATATTTACTGTCATAGAAAGATGCCCTGGTGTTTATTATTATCATCATTATTATTAATTTCAGGTGTACAAAACAATGTAATAGTTAGACATTTCTCCCCTCACAAAGTGATAGCCCCCTCCCCCAACAAATTCCCCTCTGATATCATATATATCTATTATAATTCCATTTACTCTATTCCCTATGCTATACTCCGCATCCTGTGACTCTCTATATATTAAATTATAGTTAATATACAATATTATTCAGCTTCAGCTTCAGGTTTACAGTGCAGAGGTCAAGCTTCTACACTGTCTGTGAAGTGATCTTCCTAATAAGGCATGTGCCCATCTGATACAAATACAAAATATTTACAAAGTTATTGATTATATTCCCCAAACTGTCTTTCATATCCCTGTGGCAATATTGTGGCTACCAATTTATGCTGTCTAATCCCTTCCCCTTCTTCCTCATCCCCATCTCCCTCCCTTCTAGCCACCATCAGTTTTTCCTCTATATCTCTGAGACTATTTCTGTTTACTTTGCTCATTTATTCAGTTCTTTAGATTCCAAAGGTAAGATCATATGGTATTTGTCTTTCTCTGACTAACTTATTTCACTTAGCATAATGTTCTCTAGGTCCATCCATATTGATGCAAATGGTAACATTTCATTCTTCTTAATAGCCAAGTAATACTCCATTGTGTAAATGTACCACACTTTCTTAATCCAGTTGTCTACTGATGGACGTTTCAATTGTTTCCAAGGCTTGGCTCTTGTAAATAGTGCTGCAATAAACATAAGGGTACATATATTTTTTCAAATAAGAATAGATACCTAAGAATGGAATTGCTGGGTCATAAAGTAGTTCCATTTCCAGTTTTTTGAGATAATTTCATATTGATTTCCATAGTAGCTGCACCATTCTGCAATCCCACCAACAGTGTCCAAGGGTTCCCTTTTCTCCACATCCTCACCAACACTTGTTGTTTGTTGATTTATTGATGATGGCCATTTTGACAGGAGTGAGGTGGTATCTCATTGTGGTTTTCATTTGCATTTCTCTAATGATTAGTGAGGTTGAACATTTTTTTCATATGTCTCTTGGCCATCTGTATGTTCTCTTTAGAGAAATGTCTCTTCATGTCCTCTGGCCACTTTTTATTTGGGTTGCTTGTTTTTTTGGTGTTAAGCTGAACAAGTGTTTTATAAATTTTGGATATTAACTCCCTATCAGATGTATCATTGTCAAATATCTTCTCCCATTCAGCAGGCTGCCTTTTTGTTCTATTGATGGTTTCCTTTGTTGTGAAAAAGCTTTTAAGTTTGATGTAATCCATATGTTTATTTTTTATTTTACTTCCCTAGCCCAAGGGGATATATCAGTAAAAATATTACTCAGGGTAATGTCTGCAAATTTACTCCCTATATTTTCTTCTAAGAATTTTATGGTTTTGGGTCTTAGTTTTAAGACTTTAATCTATTTTGAATTTGTTCTCATATAAAGAGGTGTAAAGAGGTGGTCTAGGTTCATTTTTTTGCATGTGTCTGTCCAGTTTTCCATGTCCTGGTATTTTTTATTAGAAAAAAACAATTTACTGAAGAGTGTTTTAATATGGTATGTTAACAAAAAAATAAAGATACTGGTATGTAACTACACTCCAAAATGTAAATAACAGTTTTTTTGGGTGACAGATTTTAAGTGGTTTTAATTTGTTTTTACTTATTTGCATTTTTTACAAGTGATTTTTTTTGCTTTACAGTTACAGAATCCATTAATTCATGAATTCATTTTGACAACTACATATTTACCTTCTATCAAGCATTGTTCTAAAAATGGGGGTTATGTGGTGATTATAAAATTCAAACACAAATCCTCTTATGTACACCCTTTTTAAATTAAAATATAATTGACATACAATATTATGTCAATACAATTTCAGGTGTACAATATAGTGATTCGACATCTATATACTTTGCAAAGTGATCACCAAGACACTTCTAATAATCTTCTGTCTGTCGCCTGTAAACCCTCTTTTTAACATCCCTTTCTAGTTAATCACTTCAACAATAGAGATGGATTCATCTGGATCTTTTCTCTATTTATTTGGTAATATTTATATAAATTTTATTTCTTTACACAAATAATAGGTTTTCAAATCATACTATGCCCACCTTTTTGTGACTTCCTTTTTATAACTTAATATATCTAGGAGAAATTTTCATACCACTTTCTTTAAAAGTACTTCACTAAAAAAGAAAAAAAATCCTACATGTTGCCACAGTATAATTAATTCCCTTATTAATGAGCATTTAGTTTATTTTAAATTAATTTTCTGAGTTTTCTTTAAAAAATTATACCATCACTGCAACATATTATTTGCATAATTAATGGTGTTAAGGTAAAAAACAAAACAAAACAAACACACAAACAAAGAATATTTAGCCATACATACCAAAATGCAAAAGTTACACCAAAATGGCTGGACATAGCAGAAGATTAATCCTGGTATCTAGACTGAAGAAAATAACTCTTCAGTTGTGACCACATTACAACTTAAAATTGACCATTTGGTGTATAGAGAAATTCTTAAATTGAGTCAGCCTGAACATACTGCCCAGCACTTTCTGTGACAGGCAATGTTTTATGAGCAGATTAAATTATTCACACTGTTGAAGCTATTGGAATAATTTCTAGGTATATGAAAAATGTTAAAGCTTGAGCCTTTTCCCAAAGGGAGAGTATTTTCCTTCCGCTAATTATTTTGTGTAGATGATACTTGTTGAGATCCAAAATCTGGTGAGAAAAAAAAAATCCCTTATACTTTATTTAACATTTTAAGGCTTTTTTTTTTTTTTGCCAGAGTTTGAAATCGTGACTAAGTAACAGGGTATAAAGAGAAAAACAGTATTGCTGAGAAGACGGTGTGCTATTACCTTTATTTCTGACTTGACTTCCCTTAGGGCTCTGGTTTCTTTGTTGTTTATTCTTCTACATCTTAATTTCCTCATTTGCTTGGTTTTAGTTATTTATTTTTGTCTTTTTAGATTGTTGACATTTTTGGAGTCACTTCATCCGGGGTGGATTCAGGTGGGGCCTGAAGCTTATAAAATTTCATCGTCTTCTTAATACAAAGTTAAGTTTTAAAAATGAATATTTGGAATGAGAAACAAAATGACAAATTCCAATTTTTAAAATGTCAACAAATACCACAAACATCACAGAGTCTAATTTTTTTGGATAATAGCCTGTGACACCTAGATAAAACTTTTTTATTTTTTATAAAGATTTTATTGGGGAATTGGGAGGGAACAGCATTGGGGAATCAGGGAAGGGGAACAGACAAGTTGCTGTCCTTTTGTTTTCAGTCTAATTGTGGAGGACGTTGCTTCACTGGCCCATGTTGGTATTGTGATCATTGTGCTCTTCTTGGGTGAGGCAGATCGGTCGCTGCCCATCCAATGGCCACTCTCGGCGGCTAACAGCAGCTCACATTGGCTGCCTGCCACTCACACTGGCTGTCGGCCATTCATGGTAGCTTATGGAAGCCCACTGCAGTCCCACTGCAGCCTACGCTGCCACGAGCGACTCACGGCAGCCCAGCTCCAGGTTGAGGTGTTGTTCACTATCTTAGATGTAGAAGGCACAGTGTCACTGGCCCATGTGGGATCCAAAATGGCAGCCCTGCTGCTCAGAGCTTGCGCTCCCAAGCCAACTCTTAACCAACAAGCCACTTGGCCTGCCCAATAAAACTTTTCTTCTACATTTTCTTGGCTGTGTATTTTTGGTCACCTCCTTATATGACAACAATTTTGTAACTATTATTACAAAATAAGAAATCAAACTTTCTTTGATCTGGTTGATTAAAAAATTTAAACTTATTGATCAATGCATAAAACATGCAACTTCACACGCAAATACATTCAGTATTTCTAAATATCTTTACAGGTTTGCATTTTGCAATTATAAGAATGCTAATAAATAACAGCTCATGTGATTTCCATCAGAAATGAAAAAAATGTATGATACATTTATAATTATATATACTACATTATCAAATGCATTCCTGACATGAAAGAGCTTCTGTTTTGGCTTGATGATGATGCCAATTGAATCTTCTATGTCCGTATTTATACATGTGGTGATTGGAAGAATTTTTCACAGACCAGCCTTTACCTCAGTATATTTCAAACTTTTTTCTCCTCCTCTACCCACAGGCTTCTGCTGCCTGCTGCCTCAGGACACATTCAAATTGTATTTGACCTCTGGCCCTGAATCGTTGAGTTGAGGACAAATTGGCAGGGTGAGCAGAAGTATTTCAGGAAGTCATGCCTACATGGGATGGTTAGCAATTAACTACACAAGGAAGTGACTGCAAACAACATAAATATACCACATGAAATCCTAATTAAATATATGCCCAATTCAATTTATCTGAACCCCCAGAATGTCTATAATGTCTATAAACTTGATATAGAGATAAATGTAATCAAGGAAAAAAGCAAAATGGAAAGAGACAGCGATTTTAATCATTCTGGTTAATTTTTTACTTTAAAAAAATTTTTACATGGATATATGATTATGTAAACACTTTGTTACAGCTCCTTCATAGGAGGCCATGTAATGGGGGGTTTTAAAGTGTCCATTTTATCGCTTTTATACTACACTTGCTTATGAGGTCTTTTCAAATTCTTTTCAAAACAAGAGATGGAGGGAGGAAAGGAAGGAAGGGAGACAGGACATGAGGAAGGATGGGGAGGCCAAACTTGAGTTACACAGATTTCATTAGAAAGCTATGCTTCCCTCATATGTTTGAAAAATGCTTGTTTCTAACAACTAACACTTATTGGGTCAAGATAAATGTTGCATCATGTTAAAGTATGTGTAAAATGAACAAGAACTTTTGGTGCTTGCCTTCCAAAGGTTTAGAGTGTGAACCTCTAGAAGGAATATGTCTGCCAAGAAGGACTTCTAGTGGTTAATGGGCTCAAATTCACAACCAGAGTCTAGCAGTGATTGCTATCAGAAGCTTCTCATGCATGCTGCATTTCAGGAGAAAGCCACAGGCTGAGCTGTCAGCCTCCTGCACTGTGCTCCTGCCATCTAAGCTGACCCTTATGAAGGAGTTCCTGGAATCATAATTTGACCAATGGTTCTGAGACCTACCCCATCCAATTGGAGCTGACAGCTATATCCTCATTTGCATCTTTACTGACCAATCAGAGTGGCTCCATAACAACCAATCAGAACAGTACTATTTGGACTAATCAAATAGTAAATTTGGATTCCTCATTTGCATAAAATGGACCAATCAAGGACCAGGGCTGGCACTTTCTTTATACTAATGGGCCTCTCATTTGTTTAGTGGGAATGCACTTTCAGTTTCCTCAGGAGTCTGTGTTTCCCCAGTTTGCAAACACTTTACCTGAATAAAATTTCTCCTTTTTTTTTGTATACCAGATTGTGGGTGTCTGTTGGCATTGGATTGGAGGCAGCAAACTTTTGCTGACAAAAGTCTACAATTTCAACTATGAATTTCAGGTCTGAAAATAAAAGATTGATATATTTTTCTTTTATTCTAAGAAATTTTAAGTAAGTTTACATAAAGTAAAATGCACACATTAAGAGTATAGATCAATAGGCTTTGAAAAATATGTAAGCCTCTGTAACCATTATCCCAACCAAGATATGTTTCTATCACCCCCAAAATTTCCTCCTGTCTCTTTCTAGTCAATATTCTTCAGTTCCAAGGCAACCATTCTTCTGATTTCTATCATCTAGCTTTTGGACTTCATATAAACAAAATCACATATACACTTTTGCATCTTGTCTCTTTTGCTCAACATAATGTTTTTGAGATTTATCCATGTTGTTCTGTGTATCAGTAATTCATTCCTTTTTATTGATGAGTAGTATTTCCTTATATGTATAAACTTCAATTTGTTTATTCATTATTCTGTTAGTGGACATTTGAGTTGATGTCAGATTTTGACTGGTATGAATAAGCTGTGGTGACCGTTTGGTACAAGTCTTTATGCGAATTTTTTTTTCTCTTGGGTAAGTATCTAGGATGGAATTGCTGAGTTGAAGGGTAGATGCATGTTAAACTTTATAAGACCTTGGAAGCTTTATTTCTTTGTAAGTGTAACATGGTATTAATTTCTTTTTTTTTTTTAAAGATTTTTATTGGGGAATTGGGGGGATGGGAACAGTGCTGGGGAATTGGGGGAAGGGGAACAGACAAG
>NW_017731593.1:481927-508233 GCF_001890085.2 Hipposideros armiger
TAGCCCATGGCAACCCACTGCCACAGGGAGTGCAGCCTACGCCGTCGCCGGCGACTCATGGCAGCCCAGCTCCAGGTTGAGCTGTCATTCAGCATCTTAGCTGTGGAGGGCAGTGTCACTGGCCCTCATATGTGGGATCCGAACCGGGGCCCTCCGGCATCCCAAGTGAGTTCTTAACCATCGCGCCACTCGGCCGGCCCCCATGGTATTAATTTCTTGGTTCTTCTAAAGCACTTGGGGATCCTCAGAGGAACAAGTCTATTAAGCAAGAATGGTTATTAATTAAAATTTGTGATAAAGTATGTAATTTTTGTCAGAAATTCCAATTCTGCAAAGAGTTGTCTTAATTACCTAAAATTAAATTTAATAACTACCAAGATATCCAAACACCCTTGACAGCCAGTGTACTGCGTAAAAAATCTTGAAGAATTAAAAAAAACAAACAAATTTACCAGTCAGGGTCCAGTCAAGAGACAGAAATCTCTCTATTATTTTAAGAAAGAGAACTTAATATGAAAACTTATTATCTAGATATAATGTGATTAACTAGATAACTAAAGGGGGAAAAGAGAACAGAGAAGTATAATGGAAGTAGCAATTACAGAAAGTAGCACCTTCCTCTAAGAGTGGAGAAAAGAGGAAAGAGGTTGGAATTATTAAAATTGTGGAGTTAAAACTTAGACCATTAGGGACACTGCTTGGTGATGCTGATATCTCAGAGTTCTATGACAGGGGTCTGCAAACTACGGCTCATAGGCCAAAACTAGTGCATTACCTGTTTTTTGTATGGCTTGTGAGTTAAGAATTGTTTCTACATTTTTTTAATAACTTTTTTTTTAATTGGGGAATTGGAGGAGGGGGACAGTGTCGGGGAATTGGGGAAGGGGACCAGCCAAGTTGTTGTTCTTCAATCTTCGTTGTGGAGGGCGCCAGTTGCCATCTGGCTTCCCGTCGGCAGCTCGTGGCCTCTAAGCTCAAGGTGCTGTGTTCAACCTTAGTTGCAGGTGGGTGTAGCCACCATCCCATGTGGGAGTTGAAACAGCAGCCTTGTTGTTAAAAGCACACGCTCTAGCCACTGAGCCATCCGGGTGGCAGCTCAGCTCAAGATGCTGAGTTCAGTCTTAGTTGCGGGTGGGCATAGCCCACCATTGAACAGGCAGTCTTGTTGTTACACCAGCTGAGCCACCCTGCCACCTGTTGGTAGCTCAGCGGCAGTTCAGCTCAGGCACAGCTCACTGGCCCATGTGGGAATAGAACCGGCGGCCCTGTTGCTCAGAGCTCGTGCTCTTAAAGCCAACTCTTAGCCAACTGAGGGACTTGGCTGGCCCTACATTTTTTAATGGTTGACAAATATCAAAGAATAATTGCACTATTTCCTAGGGCCCCCGTAATAATGTTCCACAAACTGGGTGGCTTAAAACAACAGAAACTTCTTCTCTCACACTTTCGAAGGCTAGAAATCCAAAATCAGGTTGTCAGCAGGATAGTGCTCCCTCTGAATCTCTGGGAAGAACCCTCCCTCGCCTCTTTCTAGCTTCTGGTGGTAGCTGTCAGGCTTTCGCGGTCCTTGCCTTGTAGTTCCATAACTCCAGTCTCTGCCTCTGTATTCACGTTGTGTTCTCTCTGTGTATCTGTGTCTTTATATGATGTTTGCCTCTTCTTATGAGAACACCAGTCATATTGGATTAGGGCCCACCCAGGTGATTTCATCTTTGCTTTAATACATCTGCAAAGACCTTATTTCCAAGTAAGATCACGTTCATAGGTGTAGAGGTTAGTACTCCATGTCTTTTTAGGGGACATCATTCAACCCATGACAATAGTGATATTTTATGACACATGAAAATTATATGAAATTCAAATGCCGGTGTCCATAAATCAAGTTCTACTTGCCATGCTTACTCATTTAAATACTGTTTCTGGCCGTCGTCATGCTACAATGACAGAGTGGGGCCATTGCTAGAGAGACCATGTGGCCCGCAAAGTATCAAATGTTTACTATCTGGTTCTTAACAGCAAAAGTTTGTTCACTTGTTCTGTGTGACTGGTTTTGCAAGTGTCAGGAAAATGTTTTGGGTTGTTGGAAAAGTCATGACATATTTTGTCTATGTTTTTCAAAGGTCATTTATTTATATAAAGAACAAAGATCAACCAATGATATATTGCCCATTTTGTTCGATAACCTTTTGCCATCTTTCAGTGACCTTCATAATTCCTCGTTCATAGAAGGACCTGTCTTTATTTGTGAGGAACTGAACACGGTGCTGATTTACAGCCTCATCTGAATTGAATGTTATACCACACAAGGAGTTTTGAAGAGAGTGAAACAAGTGGAAGTCTGATGGCACAAGGTCAGGCGAGTATGGTGGGTGTGGCAACACATCCCATCCAAGCTCCAATAATTTTTGATGGGTGATCAAACTTGTGTATGATCTCATGTTGTTGCGATAAAAACAACTTTTTTATGATTAACAAGTTCTGGACGTTTCTGGATGATGGATTTGTTCAAATTGTCCAATTGCTGACAGTACACATTTGAATTGATTGTTTGGTTCCTTGGTAGGAGTTTGAAAAACACGACAGCTTTAAAATCCCACCACACTGAGAGCATAACCTTCCTCTGATGAATGTCTGCTTTTGATGTCGTTTGAGGTGAATAATCACGTCGGGACCAAGACCCTTTGCACACCACATTGTTGTAAACAATCCATTTCTCATCACCAGTTATCAGTCGCTTCCAAAAAGGATAATTTTCCTCACATTTAATGAGCATATTGCAGATATTTATATATGCCGTCAAATGAACTTCTTTGAATTCATGCCAAACCCAAATATCAAGCTTGCTTACATATCCCAGCTTCTTCAGGTGGTCGTCAACATTTGAATGATGGATGTTCAATGTTTCTTCAATCTCTCATGTCGTGTAATGTGGGTTTGACTTGATCAATGCCTTTATTTTGTCATCATCAACCTCAGTGGACCTCCCTGACCGAGAAGCATTGTTGCGATAAAAATCACCAGCATGGAATTTCGTGAACCATCATTGGCACTGATGTTCTTGTAGAGCATTGTCACCGTAAACTTTATGCAACTTTTCACAAGCTTGACACACGTTCTTCCCTTTATGGAAGTAAAACAGTAAAATATGGCAAAAATGCACAGTTTGGTCTTCCATCTTCAACTTGTAAAATCTCCAACTCTACCAAATCGCTCAATTTTTTTTTCAAATGAAGCTAGAACTGTCAGCTGTCAAATAACATAGCAATAACATAGATGCAAATGACTGTAGTACTTTAAAAAATGAACCAGTGCCATCTGTCACAAACATGGTGTCATGACTTTTCTGACAACCCAATAAATTGGATTCAGTTGCTGCACTGAAGGCCTTGCTACTTTTAAGTGAAGAACACATGTTATTATGTGATGCTCAGAGGAACATGAAACAGAGGAAACCCCCAGAAAGCAAAGGAGAAGGAGGAAGTCTCTTCATTCTCCTACAGCCTTTTAGTCTCCCTATGTTGCTGCTCCCTCTTGGTGGTTTAAGGGGCAAGAAGCTTAAAAAAATGGAAATGTAGCTGGCAGAGAGTCCAAGTCCTAGAAACAGAAAGCAGAGAGAAGAGTGGATTTAGAACTTACAGACACTAGCCTAATTACTTGTGCATACACATACATATATGTAAACATACCAGCATATAACCAGGAAGGAAAAAAATATAATAGCTGCTACAGTCCTTATTTCTGTAACTGAACTTGAGCCCACAGGTTGTATGTACGTGTATACATACATTTATTGAACTAAACTTATCATTTTGAGCTAATTGTGGATTCACGTGCAGTTGTGAGAAATAATATAGAGAAAACCTATGTACACTTTACTCATTTCTCCCCAATTTTCCAACTACAACAGTTGCAGAACTGAAGTACAATATGACAACCAGGTTATCGACATTGATACTGTCAAGATATAGAACATTTTGTATCACCACAAGGATCCCCAAATTGCCCATTTTTGTCATCCTTCCTTCCTTCCCACCCAACTCTTAGCCCCTGGCAATCACTAATCTGTTCTCCCTTTCTATAATTGTGTCATTTCAAGAATGTTCTATAAATGGAATCATATGGCATGGAACATTTGCGGATTGGCTTTTTTTGAGTCAGCATAATTCTCTGGAAATGTATCCAAGTCGTTACATTTATTACTGCAACATTCTTTTTTATCACTGAGTGATATTACAATATGGATATACCAGGGTTTGTATAACTATTCACCCACTGAAGAACATCTGGGCAATGCTTAATTTTAGGATATTACAAATAAAGTAGCTAAAAACATTCTTGTACAAGTTTTTATGTGAATATGTTTTGTTTTCTCTGGGCTAAAAGCTCGAAAGTGCAATTCCTGGGCCGTATGGTGGTTGCATGTTTAGTTTTTTTTAAAAAAACTGTCAAACTCCTGCAGAGTGCTGTAGCGTTTTACATTCTCACCAGCGATGTATGAGTCGTCCAGTTTCTCTACATTCTTGCCAGCATTTGGTGTTCTCATAATTTTTATCATAGCCATTTTTTAGGTGTGTCATGATATCTTGAGGTTTTAATTTTCAGTTCCCTAATGGCTAATGATGTTAAGCATTTTTTCATGTGCTTATTTGCCGTCTGTATATCCTTTTCAGTAATGTGTCTGTTCATATCTTTTATCCGTTTTCTAACTGATTTTTTAAAATTGTTTGGTTTTGAGAGCTGTTTATTTATTCTAGATATTAGTCCTTTGTCAGATACATGGTTTGCAATTATTTTCTCCCAATCTGTAGCTTGTTTCTTTATCCTCTTAATAGAGTTTTTCACAGAACAAACATTTTGATTTTGATGAAGTCTAAGATATCAGTTTTTTCCTCATGGATTGTGCTTTTGAAGTCAGCTTTAAAAACTCTTTGCCTAGTCCTAAATCCTGAAGACTTTCTCCCATTTTTTCCCCCCTAAAGGTTTTAGTTTTATATTTCCATTTAAGTCTCTAATACATTTTGAGCTAATTTTTGTTTAATGGGTGAAGTTGAGATTGAGGTTCATCTTTTTGGCCTATGGGTGTTCAATTGTTCTAGGACTGCCTTTTGAAAAGGTTATCTTTCCTCCACTGAATTGCTTTTGCGCCTCTGTCAAAAACAAACTCAACATATTTGTGTGGGTCTATTTCTGGATTCTCTGTTCTATTCCATTGAGCGATTTGTCTGTTTCTCCATGAACACCATCCAGTCTTGATTACTGCAGCTATATAACACATTGAAATAAAGTAGACTGATTTCTCCCACTTTCTTCTTCATATTCAAAATTGTTTTAGTTACTCTAGTTGATTTGCCTTTCTGTATAAATTTGAGAATAATCTTGTCTATATTTACATATTACTGGGATTTTGATAGGAACTGCATTAAACTTATATATTAAGTAGTCTGGGATTCAGGGTTTAGCAATTTGCAGAACTGATTTTCTTGTGACCCAGTCTAGTGTTTATTTTTATAGGTTAATATTCATTAAGACTTTGCTTAGAAGCATGTGTGTGTGTGTGTGTGTGTGTGTGTGTGTGTGTGTGTGTGTGCATGTGTGGTGTTAAGAAAGAAGGGGGACATAATGGCACTTAACCTGATTTAGTGTCTCTCTGGAGGCAGAGGAAGAGGGACAGGCAGCTCAATGGGATTTTGGCACCCAGGTGATAAAACTGCCGGATAGAACAGCCATTTTGACATGGTCAATTTGATTGAGGTAATTCGAAGCAACCCTTTTAAAATGTAGCATTACTCCCTTATTACCAACTTAATATATATTAACAACAGATATTCCTATGTCATTCCCAATCACTAGTTCAATCATGGGGATTTGTCACTTTCAATTGTGTTTGTTTTTGTATTGACACACATTTTTGTCAGATCTATGAAGTTCTTAATTTTTAAAAATTTTAATAGATAATGTATTCACATGGCTAAAAACATCAAAATAATATATAAAGAAATATGCCTTATATTCTTACACCCATCTACTCACATCCATCCAATTATACCTCACCCCCAACAGGTAAACACTTTTGAATTTCATGTTTATCAGGCCAGAGAAGGATCTGCATATATTTTTACATACACTCTTAGAGCATTTACTTTAAAATACTCTGCCATTAAAAATGTAAATACATTTAAGATTGACTTTTTGTTTATTACTTTAACTCTGCTTGACAATGGATATGATCAATGATCTCAGTTTTTTCCTTTTTTTAATGATGAAAGTTTATAATAATGTATCTTGATAGTTAACGTCTTCCTTTTTAAAACTTTCGCATGTTTTTTCCTTACTTTCTCAACTTCTATATAAGTAAATTCTAAATAAATCTATTTAATTTTAGGCTTAAAATTTCTTTATAAATCATATAATCTTATTTTTTCATTCTGAAAATGTGTTAAGTGAGACCAAGAGGAGATAAGTTGCTTATTCAAGGTCACAGAGCCAGTTTGTAGTGGAACTGGGATGTCTGCCCATGTAGGCTACCTACCCTCTGCGCATATCCCTGGCCGCTTTCATTGCTATAAGACGATTTACCATGGCTGCAATCCATTGGAAAAATATTTCTGCCATCCATCTCAGTCCTCTGCTATTCATGCAGCCCATCCTATAAAAATGAGGATTTCTTTTTTGCTGACAGTTTCATAATTTTAGTTGTTTCTGCTCTCTTAGCATTTTCTGGTTCAATGATTAATTCTCCAATCTGAACCCGCTTATATTGGATTAATATCTTGCCAACCAGAATGAGTAAGTGAATAATTGCGATTTTAATTATGGATGAAACATATTTATTATATAATATTTGTTATATATGATAATCTCAACTTTCTGAGTCTCTCTTGTCAAATGCATTCCTCCTCATTATCTTCTTTGTGTAATGTTTAATTTACATGACCAGTCTTCCATTCTTATGCAGGAAAATGAATTGGCCTAACCCTCAACTCATTACTACCACTTTCAATTTGGGATTGCTTTGTATAAATGTAGTAGTCTGACCCCTAGTGGTTATAAGAGACATCTGCATGCTAATTGTAGCAGCACATTTTGATTGGACTTTCTGAAAAGTAAATATAAGACGATGAATACCTCTTTGGAAATAAATAACGTAAAAACGAGAGAGACTGTAAGTTCAGAGCAGAAAGAATAATAAAAGGGAAATTTAGCCAAAGTTGTGTTTCTATGAAAATAATTTCCAAGTCTGTATTTTTACTGGTTTTTAGTCATGCACGATCAGGCTTCACTTACAAACATAGTGTTCCTTGAATCCATTTTATATGATTTGTTAGAAACAAAAACTTAATTTCCCTTTGAAATTAATGCTTTGTTATTGTCCCAGTGTACCCCTTTCTAGTCTGTTTGCTATAGAATGGAAATCAAAGTTAGAGCTGGATGAGATTTTTGAGATCATTTACTAAAGATCAGAAACCCAGAAAGGCTGGGTGACTTTTCCAAAGCCACAAAGTGAATTGTCAGCATATCTAAGTGGACTCTATCATTCATGAGACCCTCAGATCTAGGAGGGCCTGGTCACACAGCAGGAGAGTTCCAGCCTGATTCTTGGGAGTTGGGGGGCAATGTTATGCTGCAGGCGAGAGGGAGGGTTAGGCTCAGGAAGGGACAAGCTGCAAAGGTTATACCTGTACTCTGTGCTCACTGTGAAATATCCTAGGATAGTAAAAAACAACAACAACAAAACCAAAAAACTCCCTGTTCCCTATCAGCCTGGATTCCCCCAAACCTATAGCTAGCCTACATATATCTTCTTTGATGTGCAAACATTAGATACTTTCTGCGTGTGTGTGCATGCGCATGTATACTTTTCCCGTTTGGGTTCGTACTATATTTCTTAGTCAATAAGTTGATGTAGTTACTTAATAAAATATCTTGGACATCTATCCAAGTCAGTACATTCTTATTATCTGCCTACCTAATGTTTTGATGTAAGGATGTGGTGGAATTTTTTCACTCCTCTAAATTAATTTACATATAGGTGTTTTAAATTTTTTTTCTGCTACTATAAAAAATACTGTAATGACCAACCTTGTACATATAACTACAGACTTATACATCTTATGGGGTAAATGTCATTAAAGTGAAATTTTGAGGCCAAAATTTACGTGTAATAAAAATTTTGACAGTTAGTAAAAACACAAGTGTGAAACTAATATTGCCCCACCCTTTCTTCATGTTTCCCTTGTTTTTGGTGCCCCCTCCTGGGCTGCAGTGGCTTTGTTTCATTTCCTCTAGTCAATCCTCTCTCTTTAATGTCCACTTAACCGTTTTCTTTTCTGAAAAGAATGAAGCCATCTGCTGCGACCAGCCTCAACTTCCTTTCCTCCATGTAAATTTTGCCGACGTCTTTTAATCTCCCTTCTCCTCATGTCTCTCAGACAGCTGAGGAAAGAGCATCCTTCCTTCCTCTACCTTTTTGGTCTATATACCAGAAAAAGATTACAAGTCAACATGTTCAAAATGAAAATTCTCTCCATATTTCTCTCCGCCTCCCTAAAATCATGATCTTGCTGTCCCTGCTGATGGCCTGGCTGGCTCAGCGATAACCACCCAGGTCACAGTCACTGACTGCCCCCTTTGTCTTTCCTGCTGCCATGGCCTGTGGGGTCCGTCTCCTCATTGTCTGGTCTCACTGTTAGAATAGCAGCTCCAGTCCTCACTCTCCGCTTTGTATTGTTGCAATCTCCTCCTAACCAGACTTCTAAAACTGTTTCCTCCAGTCCATTGTTATGACATTTCCAGATTAATTGTTTTTTGGCAGAAATTTCGTTATGTCTTTTATCCTCAGCAAATTTTAATGCCTTCTTCTTCTTTTTTTTTTTTTGCCTTCATTAAATATAACTTCCATAATCTGCCATTCAAGGGTTTCCATAATGCCTCTCTTGCTTCAGCTCACATTTCCATTTTAGTAACACCACGAAGTCCATTGTAGATGCCACCTCCTGCAGAAGCCTTCCTGATTTCTCCAATCAGCACTGCTCACTCTGTCCTCAGAAGCCCATGGACCCCGCTCCTCTTATGTCTTTTACTAGGGTAATTTGTGTACTTGTACTGGCTCCTCTTCTAGATCGTCTTACTCTTCTTCTTATCTCTAGTAGCATATTATGTTCAATTGGATTTCAATACACTTTGGTCCCCATTACATTTAATAGAAAGTTAGAGCTAGATAGGATATTTGAGTTAATCTAATCTACTCTAATTTAGCATCTTATTTCTACTCTGTTACTTTCTTCATTATTACTTTTACATGGTAACTTACCTTCTTGGAATAATACAAATGATTGGAAGTTCACTGCTCTTCACACCTGAGTATCAAGGGCCTTGTGAATCAGAAATCAGTGACCACCCTTTGCCCCCTCAATGTACGGACCAGAGAAGAGGTCACTCTGTTAGGACAGAGTCGCTGTACACAAACTTGATCTAGGATACTGGTTGGATATAGTGATGAGGAACTATTTTGAGACAAGCACCTTAAAGTACTAGCAGACTCTAAGGAAGAAACCTGGATCCTTAATGAAATCACTGAGTTGTTGGCCCAACCTTAAGGCCACTGACCTCTGGATTTCTTGTTAAGAAAACAACAAATACCTTTTGTTACTAAGGTTTTTGGTTTACTTGAAAGTGAACATTTCTAATTGATATGCCTAGCTCTTAACACTTTTTAAACTTCTTTCCTCACTTTTGAATCCAACAGCACAACTTGCTTCACATGTCTCCCCTAGCAGCAGCAGTTGGATTCAGGCCACTCAGGAAGTCTGCTAGTGAGAGGAGCTCCAGCAGCGAATGGCAGGGAGATGGAAAGACTGACAGGGGAAGAATGGCAATTTCTTTGTGAGTTGAGGATTGTCTATATAGTTCTAAAAGGAACATCTAGAACTCAAATACTACTTCAAGAAGCTTTCATCAGACTGAAATGTAAAGTTGAAATCCAGGCATTGCGTGGAGTAGTGGTAGTGAGTAACCACCCAAATATTTATTTTTCAGTATCCCTTATTTTCAGACCTTTTCCATAGTTACTTTTGGGAGGAACAGTTGAGTTATTCATGTTTATTGGGATTTATTCTTAGAATAATTTACATTACGTGTATGCTATCATCATTTTCTAGCTCTTCTAGACTCCTGCCCCCCCCCCTAAAAATGTTTATGGCACTTCTATGTTTGTTCAGATAAATGTTTTCATCACAACCTAGGGTACAGAAGTCATAATGGACTTTGACTGCTTATTCACAAGAGAGAGGTTGTAAGGCCAAATGATGTCAGTTGTCAGAATTCAGGGCCACTTGATAAAGATGTGATCTGGGAGATGGAGCTGAAGGTCAGAGTCATCCCTTCAAAGGTGGAAACTGAGTAGAAGCAGAAAAGAAGGTCTGTTGTAAAAATTCATGGCCAGCTGTGGAAGTGCAATACTGGATTGACAGTCAATAGAACTGACCAAGGGCCAGTCTCTCAGATGGAGGGTGAGCAGCTTGTCCGTCCCCTGTTTTCTGCTTGACTGGGGAGAATGCCTTATTATGCCAATTGCTGCACAGGATTAAAACTTATTTTTTTGGAGGGAGGGGGAAATTTTTAAATGATTTTGTAAATTCCCCTGAGGTGATAACTCTCATTTTTAATTTTCTATGATTATTGAAGCACTTACCTACTTTATTATATTAAATCAATAGTAGATATGCCTGGAGCATGGTGCTGACTTATGATGGGCAGGTATCTTTCTTTTCATTTTATACCCACAAAGAGGTTAAGTGAGGGCACCCTTTAGTGCAAATTAGTAACAGAGTTGGGAATCTGGTAGGTTTGTCTGATACCTGAGTTGAGTGTTCAGCATTCAAATGTTGTGGCTGAAAAGCACTGCTCCCTAAGGCTACGTGTGTGGAAGTTATTTCCTGCAAAAGAATTGTGAAGCCGTGCTAGGGAGAGGGCATAGAAATCCATTTTCTCTTTTCTGTTCAGCCCCTCCACCTTTCCTATAATTGTTGCATGTTCCTGAACCAGAGTTATAGAAAAATCAATCTTATTACCTGAATGCCTCATCGTATGGGACATCCAGCATTAAGAAAAATGTCATGAATGAGAATGGTGGCCTTTAAAGGGCTTTTTTATTGATTTTCAATGGGTTTAACTGTTATCCCCAGGCTTTCAGACAACATTATCTCTTCGTATTGAAAATAGATTGCACTTTTTGTTTTAAAGCTGAACTTGCCTCCTGCACAGAAACTACTAGAATCAGCCTTGATATATCAAATTGGGTATATTACCATGAGAGTCATACTTTAGAGAACTTTACATACTCATAAGGGCCAAAGGAAGCCATGGGAAGAAGAATGGGAAGACAATGGGAACTGAGACAAGGTAATGATAAATTGAATAATGGCTCATTAACACAAAGCAGAAAGGAGTAAACTGGCTGGGGCTCTGAGAGGCCGCCTGTGCAATGAGTCCCCTCTCTTCACCATCAGTGTTCTCTAGGTGCTCAAGAAAGATACACTTAACTGGTAAGTGCTCATGAGCTCTAGGAAGAAAACAACTATTCTCTGCGTTGAAAACAACTCCACTCTGAGATAATCTTTAAAGAAGTGAACAAGGAAAGGGAAATAATTTCTCTACTAACTGGAGAGAATGATTAATGACAAACATCTAGGGGCCAATGGTCTTGAATGAACACTTGTAGGATGGCATTCACAGTATGTGATATTCTAATTTCTCTCTTTCTACTCTTTTAGTGGCTCATTTATTTTCTTCAGGTGGTTTATTATTCAGTATATTTCTTACTAAGGTCATTGTGGAAATAGAAAATTTGTTTGCTTCATTGGAAAAAACTGTTAAAAGGTCTTAAAGTGATTAGTATGTTCACCTAGAAGTAAGATGACTAATGGCTCCAACTACACCCACTGGAAGCAGGTATTACTCAGGTGAATCACCAAACTCAAGACCAGTATTTAAAGGGGAAGATAAAATGTTTCTCAAAGTGTGGTCCATGGATCAGAGTTTCTTGATGTGAGGACTAAGCAACATGGCCTGCAGGCAATTCTACTGCACACTACAGTGTTAGAATCATGGAGCTATGTTTGGTCAGACCCAACCTGATGATCACTGAGCATTGCTTCCACAATTGTTGCTTTTCAAGAATTGTCCAAAGAACATGCCCACCTCTCATTCAGAGAAGAAGAAATGATTAGAATACAGGGACCTTAGAGATTATCTAGTCCAATAACATTATTTTATAGGAAACACTATCAAGGTTCACAGAGCTCGATGGCATAGTCCAAGTTCATATGTTAGAGTGGGAGACAGAGAAATGGGTTTAAGTGGGAGTAATTGGGCATTCCCAGTGCATGGTGAGTAGTAATTAATCTTGGTTCTGCCACCAAGTGGATCCCAGACCATTGATTTTCTATTATTTTGTCCTACCTCTCTCTTGTCCACACTTCCATAACACAGAATTGAGCAGCTAAATGAATATTCTGTCATATGCTAGTGACTAATGATGGGTATTATAGGCTCAGGCTTTAATTATTTCTCCTTCCTGGTAATCCAGTAATTTAGTTACTTCCTCGTAGGACTACTGGCGAGGCAGGTTATGTACAGAGAAAACAGTGTTGGATTTAGAGTCAGGGGACCTGAGTTTTAAGTCCTGGTTAGCTAGGAGCAAATGTAACAAGCTGCTAGTGCTGCTGTTGTTTTTGTTTGTTACTGTCAATAGTAACTAAATGCATGACTTTGGGAGAGTCATGTCTCTAGATTTTAATTCCTCATGCATTAAAAGAAAAAAATTCCTGCTCCTGGATTTATTGTAAGTTTCCTTCAAACAATATTAATAAAATGCTTAGAAAAGTCAAAATCACTATATAAATTATATGGTTATCATTTAATTATTCCTAAAAGTAATAGATATACTGCTGCAGCTGTTTTTCAGGATAAATTATTGATTTTATGTTTTATTTTTTCCCAAAAAGGATTTGTGGCTTCAAAGAGCATAATAAAATAGAAATAGAGAAATATGAGGACCATAAGAAAAAGGAGAATATAAAAGTTAGCAGAGTGTAGCTTTCATAAAATAGTACATATCGACAAATGTAGGCATTACTTCCATTATACCCTTTGATGTTCCTTCAAATACCTGCCACCTGTGGAGATGTCTGTCCTACAGCACTTTTAAAAAATTGTTTTTTCAATGCTTAAATGAGGGCACTTGTTTATAACTGGGGAGAACTCTACTATACACTCATATTGAGGGGCCTCATGGCTTTGGTTTCTCTTTCATGCCCTTTTGTGTCTCTAGGTGGAGGCACAGTGTTAGATGATGTTCTAATGAACATATAACCAAAATCACATTTTCAAAAGTCTTTAAGAGATAATAAAAATATATGAGGAATGTCTGTTTGGAAAATCTGTTAGGGGATGCACGGTGGGGAGCATATAAACACAAGTTTATGAACATTTACATAAATTAGAGGTTTGTGAAACGGAACAAGGGGTGGGGGGGGTGGTTCACGCTGAGCTCACTTCTTCAAACAGGACATTCGATCACTGCAGTGACAGCCAATTAAAAATGGATGGAACAATAATACCTTGTCTGTAGCACAAGATAATTAGACTGAATCACTAAGATATATACTTACAGCTCATTGAAGTTTGACCTTCACTCTCCTAGCTGAAAGAAATGAAAATAGACAGTGTGAGGTTTAGGCAGAAGCAAAGATAATAATTTGAAATTGAAATGAGCTAAGGTTGTTGGTAAGAGCTACTTTGAAGATAAAATGAGAGCTGATTGACTACTAGGTGAAGAGGAAGAGGGGAAGTGTTATGGACTGAATGTTTGTGTCCCCTAAAATTCATATGTTGAAATCTTAACCTGCAAGGTAATGGTATTAGAAAGTGGGGCCTTTGGGAGGTGATTAGATCAGACAGGTAGAGTCCACATGAATGGATCAGTGCCCTTATAAAAGAGACTTTAGAGCGCTCTCTTGCTCCCTCCATCATGTTAGGACACAGCAAGAAGATGGCCGTCCATGACCCAGGAAGCCAGCCTGCACCAGACACTGACTCTCCTGGCACCTTGATCTTGGACTTTCCAGCCTCCAGAACTGTGAGAAATAAATGTTTGTGGTTTAAGCCACCCAGTGTGTGATATTTTTTGCTATAGCAGCCCAAGTGAACTAAGACAGGAAAGGAATAGTAAAATGAGAGGAAAGGCCCAGGATTCAGGGTGGATGAAATAAAGAAAGAGGTTCAATGTCTTAATTGGGGGTGGGGTCAGACATGGGCTGGGACTTTTTATTTTGCCCACTTGGGTTTGGCAGTCTGTAGTTAAGTATTGGAGAATAGGCTTTGGGTTATATATTTTTTATCTATACGTGGAAAATCTCACATGAGCCTGAGTGTTGGGTTGGTGATCATCTTGGTAATTAATGTGACCAAACGATAGATTTGGGTATCACCTGAAGGTTTTTAACATTAACAGAAGAGAAGGAAAAAAAAATGTGGCAATTGCAAGAAAGTGGGAAGAAAAGGGAAATAAAAACAAATGTAAGAGGCAAGAGAGCACATCACCTGATGTTCCCTTGTACTGTAGGGCAGAAGTTCTTAAACTTTCAGTGTGATCCAGTTTGTCTGTAGGGACCTTAGAATTTGCATTTCTAACAAGCTCCCAGATGAGGGTGATGAAGCTTCTCTGGGAACCATGCTTTGATATCCGCTGCTATCAGGGTTTAAATTTACCCTGTTTGTGGGAATAAGACAGTTACTGCTTTCTGGAAAGCTTTCTGATTTCCAACTTTTTTCAGTTTGTTGACCCCACTGAAGATTTTTAGGACATTATCAGAAACTTTAAACTACAAGTTGAAAGTCTCGAAGACAAACAGGATTAGTGATTTTTGTACATATGCCCTAAGACTCTGACCATTCATTAGAATAGGTAACTGAGCTGCCGTATTTCAGGGCTGTGCAGCGTAATAAGTAAAATTGTGGGTAGCCCTAGTCCAAGTGACTTCTAATGTGGTGCCTAATAGAATGGTATGTGTGGGAAATAAAACAACTGTGACATGAATTCCACAATGACTTTCCACATTCTTCTGTATGAGGCCTTAGAGTCCTTTGTTAGAGTTGTAAGCACTGTCTTTCCCCCATCCAAGTATAGCAGTATAATTGGCTATGAATGCCTTCAGCTGCAAGAAGTAGAAATCCTAACCAATAGTAGATTAATAAAAAGGCATCTATTTTTGTTTTATAATTGGAAGTCTAGAATTAGGTGGCTGCTGGGGTTTGCTCAGTAGCTCAGTGATGTCAGAGTTGCTTTCTCTACAGTTCTCTGGAATTGTACAATTCTCTGGAATCTTTTCCTTATGGTGACACCTCCTTTCAGTGTAGGAGGCATAAACCAGCCATGGCTGATTCTTTGTTAAGAAAGAAAGCCCTTTCTAGATTCCAGAAGAATTTCCCTTATACTTCACTGGCCAGAACAGTAAGGGTGCAGTGTTTAGTTCCTTTAGCCTCTGTGGGGGAGGTGGACAAAGTAAAATGATAATAGAGAAAGTGTTGGTTGACATTTGGTGCTTGCCTGAGAAATGAACTCAAATCTTCACACTGAAAAACTCTCTCCCTGATTGTTCACTTATCAGAGACAGACTGTCCATCTCTCCAAGAAAGCCTTTCCTGGATGCCTGAGTGGCTCAGTTGGTTAAGAGTTGGCTTAAAAGTGCGAGCTCTGAGCAACACGGCCACTGGTTCGATTCCCACATGGGCCAGTGAAGCTGCGCCTGAGCTGAGCTGTGGCTGAGCTGTCAACAGGTAGCAGGATGGCTCAGCTGGTGTAACTACAGGATTTCCTGTGCGACAGTGGGCTATGCTCACCCGCAACTAAGACTGAACTTGGCACCTGGAGCTGAGGTGCCGCCCAGATGGCTCAGTGGATAGAATGTGCACTCTTAACAACAAGGCTGCTTGTTGGACTCATGCATGGGATGGTGGCTATTCCCACCCACAGCTAAGATTGAACACAGCACCTTGAACTTAGAGGACATGAGCTGCTGACGGGAAGCCAGATGGCAACTGACACCCTCCACAACAAAGATTGAAGAACAACAACTTGGCTGGTCCCCTTCCCCAATTCCCCAACACTGTTCCCCTCCCCCAATTTCCCAATAAAATCTTAAAAAAACAAAAAACAAAAACAAAACAAAAAAAGAAAGCCTTTCCTTTCCATTCAAGCTCCTGCCCCATCAATTGGCAGGTGACTCCAGAGGCCATTCTTTGTTGGTAGGGCACCCAGCAGGGAGTTGGCAGTGCCCTGGGAAAACAGGGCAATTCATGTTGGCCCACAGCATACACTGCTGCCTCCCAGGAGGCTTTGGGGGCCTTTGTGGCCATGGTTTATTGGGCTTTTCCAAGGAACAGTTGTAGCTTAAGGCCACTTGGCTCCTCTCTTAGGGATGACTGATCTTTTTCCCCTCCTAGTTTCAACTCATGTAATTTTTATCTGAGTTTGAACATTCTTTTTTCTTACAGAGAGACTAATTTGACATGTGACTAAACCTCACCAAATTCCTTTGAATTTCCTTAGCTTCAAATTAGTTTTACCCATAGCAAGACACATGTGGTGATCATGATTTTCTTCAGCAGCTGTTTGGAAGTGCATATGGATGACTCCACCAGCAGCTGAAAGACTAGGTCATTAGAACCTTGACCTAATGCACTGTGCAAACTGGTGCTGAACAAAAAGCCCAGTGGTTCGCCAGTGCTTCTTACTGATATCTCTGTTGCGTGCATCAGATAAACTGATTTCATAAGCACCAGGTCTCCACAGACAACATGAGCTTGAGGTAGAAGAACCTGAGGCTAGCCTGACAAGTACACAATTTCATGATAAGTTATAGGGGCACGTCCTCAGTTTGCAACAGAGAACCAGAATCCACACTGTCTTATGACTCCTCACATGGAGTTCTAACCATTTGACCTCTCTCCTTAAGAGAGGAGTCAGTATATTTCCAATAGCCTGGGTGTATTTACAGAAGATTCCTGAGTTTGGGGAGGTTAGTAACATAATGCTTTTGTGTTGTGGCAGAAGAGCCAGAGTGATAGCAGAGTTCTCCCAACTGTGAATCCTTGGTATTTCCCTTGGATAGGTGGCTCTGGAAGTAATTTTGTTCAGAAAATATTCATTTAGAAACTTCTTTTTTTTTTTTTTTAAGGAGGACGCAGCTCACAGTGGCCCATGAGGAGAATGAATAGGCAACCTTGATGTTATCCACGCTCTAACCAACTGAGCTAACCAGCCACCCTCCAAGAAACTTCTTTTTTTATTATACTGCTCTAGAACATATGAGAGACATAGTGAAAAAAAAAAACAAAAACCATGTTCATAAGGAACTTATAATCTAGATGGGGAGATAGGACATATATCTTGAAGGTCTAGTGTCAGTAAATGAATTAAATTATGATACCAGACAACATATGAAATCATAAAACAAGGCAGCACATAGCTAATTGGCACTGTCACTATTGTGCCATGAGTTTGGAAGGCAAAGAAATCTATGAGCCAGGGTATCAGAAGGTTATAAAGAGGGGATAGAACTTGGAGGCTGACCGGCCTAAGAGGTTACTCTGCATGGGAAGAGTAGCATGAGTGATGGTGCGATGGTGAGGAGACACAGGGCCTGTTTTGGCAAGAACAGACTTCCTTGTCTTGTTTCTGACCTTAGGGGGAAAGCATCCAGTCTTTCACCACTAAGTTATCACCTTAGCTGTAGGGTTTTGTCAATGTCCTTTATCAGATTGAGGAAGTTCCTTCCTATTCCTAGTTTGACAAGTGTTTTCTGTTGTTATTGTTTGTTTTGTCATAAAGGGTGTTGGATTTTGTCAAGTGCTTTTCTCTATCGAAATGACCATATGGTTTTGTTCTTTATTTTATTAATATAGTGTATTACATTGCTTAATTTTCATATGTTAAAACAACCCTGCATTCCTTGGATAAATCTCACTTGGTTATGATATATAAACCTTTTCACATATTGCTGAATTTGGTTTGCTAGTATCTTGTTGAGGGTTTTTGCATCTATATTCATAAGAGGTATGGTCTGTAGTTTCTTTTCTTGTGATGTCTTTGTCTGGTTTGGATTTTACAGTAATACTTGCTCCATAGAATGAGTTGGAAAATATTCCCTTGCCTTCTATTTTTGGAAGAATTTATGCTAATTCTTCTTTAAACATCTGATAGAATTCACCGGTGAAGTCACCTGAGCCTGGTATTATCTTAGTTGGTGAATTTAAAATTACTATTTCAATCTCTTTAGTTGTTATCCATCAGTTCAGATTACTATTTCTTCTTGAGCTAATTTTGGTACTTTGTGTTTTCTAGGAATTTATCTAATTCACCTGTTATCTAATTTATTGCCATACACTGGTTCAAAATAATGTCTTTTAAACTTTTTTTTGTGTGTGAAGTTTGATAGTAATGGACCATCTTTCATTCCTGATTTTATGATTAGTCTTCTCTTTTCTTGTTGGTCAGTCTAACCAAAGGTCTGTTGACCTTTTTAAAGAACAAACTTTTTTTTGTTGATTTTCTGTATTGCTTTTCTCTATTTTATTTATTTCCACTCTAATAATTATTATTTAATTTAATAATTACTTATTATTATCTTTATTATTTTCTTCCCTCATTTTGCTTTCCGTTTAGTTTGCTCTTCTTTTACCAGCTTTGTAAGGTAGATGGTTAGGTTATTAATTTGCAATCTTGGTTTTTTTAATGTATCCCTCTGTCACTATAAAGTTCTTTCTGAACATTGCTTTAGCTGCATCCAGTAAGTTTTGGTATGTTGTGTTTTTGTTTTTATTCATCTCAAATTATTTTCTAATTTCTCTTGTGATCTCTTTTTTCATCCATTGGTTATTTCATGGTGTGTTGCTTAATTTCCACATATTTGTATATTTTCCAAATTTCCTGCCATTATTGTGTTCTAACTTCACTCCATTGCAGTTAGAGAATATGCCTTGTATAATTTCAATCCTTTAAATTTATCGAGGCTTGTTTATGGCTTAGCATATGGGCTCTCCTGGAGAATGTCCCATATGCACTAGAGAAGAATATAAATTCTGTTTTTATTGAGTGAATGTTCACATATATATATGATATTCTATATGTATATATGTATCTATGTATCTATATCTATATATCTACATATAGTATCTATCTATCTATCATCTATCTATCTATCTATCTATCGATCTATCATCTATCTATCTATCATCATTGATGTTATTTCTATTTGTCCATGACTGGCAGCTACATAGAGAAGAATCCAGGTCTTCCTGGCTGTACATGTCTGCAGTAGAGTTTCCATCATAGTGATCTGAGGGCTGGGGTGGGGTGGGGTGGGGATGGCAGAGATGTGAGCAAGTCATGGCTCAAATGCCTCAGGCTCTTGATGTTCTTACTGAGATTTAGTAGATTTTCTTGAATAGATGTTTTCCATTTGTTGTGTGCCCTTAGGACAATTTCTAGCAATTATATTTTTAGCAGCTGAATGGCCGTATCACTGCAGAGAGGGCCTGCATTCCTCATACTACCACTCTGGAAGTCGATCTCTTCTACATATATTTTTAATTATAATAGTATCGTTCTAGTCTTTTTTATGTTAAGTAAATTAGAACTAGATCAGAGAAATCATAGCTAGTGGGTTAATAATCTCAAGGTTGGTGAGAAAAATTAGCTTCCCATGACATACATTGTTTAGACAAAAAAAGTTAAGTTCCTCTATCAAAAACTGTTTTTGATAACAAGCATTCATATTCTTAAGGTAATAAGTTAGCAGTCCCTGTAATTGTTATAAGAAATATTTCAATTTTTTTTCATTTTAACCAACAGATGTAAACAGAATCAATTTTATGGTTATAAGGTATTGAGTAAATATAACTTTTACTTAAATTTTATGACAAGTAATATGTAAACACAACTAACATTCCCATTTATTTTTCATTTTCAACAAAAGTAATTCATAACCCACTTCTTTACAGTCTCAAAAACTTAGTTTAATAGCTATTTGCTTAAAATTTCTGTTAGCTGCTATTGAAACATATGGCTTATAAATAAACATTTGTAGTTTGGTAATTTATTTTTGAGCTGGTTTTTGAACAGGTGAATGACACAAATGAAAGTAATAAATCTGAGTATAGTGTAGAGCAATTTCATATTCAAAGATCAGTTTCATTAAATATAATGACACACTGACTCTTCTAAATACCCCTGCTGCATGAGATTTCTCCCCCAAAAAAAGAGAATTCCCAAGTCAATCAAGCAGTACTTTGATCAACTGGGCCATGACAATGACTACTCTTAACAATTTGGCAGTTGTAGTGTTATTTGTATATATTGTAACTCTGTGAGCTAATGTGGGCTCGATGGATGACTATGATCAGGAAGTGAGATAAATGTGCTCAATTTTTATTATTTGGAGAGAGCTCACAAGGGTGTTGCCAGGTACCATACTGCAAAATTTTCCAAGTTTATGTCTTTTTTTTACATCTGTGCTCTATGAGCTGATGTCTATTCCCTAACACTCCTGTTCCCCTGCGACTTTTCCTGTGTGCCGAGCACGTTAAACTTGAGAGAGCTAGATGTAGAGGGTATACGCATCTTTTGGGTCACTGCAGAAAGGTAGAGTGGGATCAGACTAAAGGTTACAAATTAACAGCTCAGTTGTGTCATACTCTGATGAGGAGAGTCTCTAATGAAGTAGAATTGGTATTTCCAAACAATATAGTAATCCTTAGGTTAAGACCTGGCAACTCCATTTCATTTTGACAGTTCAGCCTGTGCAATTTTCATAAATAATAAAGCAATTGGCTCTGTATGTAAAGGAGGTGGAGAAACATTAGACGATGGCCACTTCTTCTCAGTCTTCATTCTCTTGCAGCCTAACTAGTGCATTCAGAGTTATAAAAGAAGCCTACCTTTCTTGCATTTATTAGCATCATTTGCCTAAATAGCTGATGACTGTTAATAGGAACAGGTGCTGAAGTCTATTTGCCTTTGCTGGAAAAGCACCATCACTCTCCCCCTTGGTCACCTCAGGCCACATTTCTGTGGCCGCTGCCTTTGCAGGTTGTTTCATGTCATTTTCTATTACAGACATCACTGCTGCTTCTCACTGATGTTGAGAAGGCTGTTAGCATTTCCACATCTTTCCTTAAAGTCATAAACTGATAGGCTCGTATATTCATTTTCCAATGAAATGTAGAGGTGTGGATAGCCAAGCCATGGGGTATTAGCACTGGGCAGCTCAGTGGTTTCATTCTCCTGCCTCATAGTGCACACTGTCATCACATGGGCATTTCCCCAAAGAGTGGAGATGGGAAAGGCTGATGCTTATTTCTCCTCTTGTTCAAGATCATCAATCTCTGCATCTGTCATTATTAAAGTCTTGATTGCCATGTTTGCCAGGAGGCATAGCAGGTGTTCATGCAAATAGAATGACTGAAACTCTCTTTCTCTCTTGAAGATTAGTTGCCCTCCCCCAGAGTTTTGTTAAGTTATAACAAGGGAGAATGTGCTATATATCATCATAAAGGTTATTACTGTTTTGGAAGTTCAGAGGTTACTTTTAACTGGGAGAATGAGAAAAAGTTTCACAGCGCAACATTTAATTTAGACCTTGAGTGATCAGTAGGGTTTTGACATTATGAGATGCAGCAAAACAAATTTTAGAGAGAGGGAACAATAATATCAAGCAATGAGGAATGGAGGAAATGTGCAGAGTAAAAGTGGCCTGTTTTGTATCATTAAGGTGGGTTAAGAATGCTAAAGAATTATTATTTAATTATTGAGGAGTAATTGGAGGATTTGAGGGAGAGAATGTTTTGAATACTGGGGACTTTCCAACACTACAGCTTTTTTCCCCATCTCAGGCTATAGCTTCTCTACTATTTCTCTTTGATTACTTTTTTGAACTTCAAATTCCTTTCATTACTTCCTATGTAATGAAATTCACTAATTCCTATGTTATTTAGGGGCAATTGTGAAAGATTGAAAAATGTTCTGGAGCTTGGATCTGTTAGTATCGCTTTCAGATGTACTGATTTTCCTGTTATATATGATGAAGTGTCTCTTAACATCACCTATTGCCACACAATATTTTGTGTGAGAGCCTATTTATATCCCCACCTCTACCTAGTAACTCTTCCTTAAAAATGTTTTCTTTGCCTTTGAGCAAGGGCGAACTTTCAGTGTGCTTTATGAATCAAATTATATGTTTAAGATGGTATTTTCATTGACTCTTGAAAAAAGCAGTTTACTGTATGCTTCCATCAGGGTAGGCGGCAACTATGAAAATAATCTTCAACTTCTCACCTTCATATTAATGACACCAGTTCCTCAGGATTACATTGGTAGGAGGGCAACACTTGTTATACTATTGCTATTAATTTCTTGAAGATAAGTGATAGCAAGATACAGCCATGCTGGCATCAATGCCAAGTAAACAGAATATTCTGTTTTAGGAACAGGTGGAATGAAGCAAGATTTTGCTTTTGGTGCTGTCTTTCTGCCTCCAACACTTTAGGCTGGTTGGCATGCAGTTAAAAAATGTGCATTGATTTAATAAATTTAGAGAACAGATATACTTTTATATTTTAAAAATAAAGCCATTGTCACAAAACACTGCTATATATTTCATTTAAAATATTCAACTCTCTAAGTATGAATATTAACAATGTCCTGAATTTGGCCTTTTAAGCTTCTTTTGCTTGGCCCGCTCCAAATTCCTTGGAGTGTACTTTCTCTTCTAATAATGGCCCTTGAGCCATTCTCTACTGCTCAGGCCCGCTTTTATTTATTTATTTATTTATTTATTTATTTATTTATTTATTTATTTTAATATTTTAATTGGGGGAAGGATAACAGACAAGTTGTTGTCCTTTTGTTCTTCAGTCTAGTTGTGGAGGACGTTGCTTCACTGGCCCAAGTTGGCACCATCATTGCGCTCTTCCTAGGTGAGGCAGATCAGTCGCTGGCTTCTGGACGGCTGCTCACAGGGGCTGCTGGCTGCTCACGCTGGCTGCTGGCTATACACGGTAGCCCATGGCAACCCACTGCAGCAGGGGCTGCAGCCTATACTGTTGCAGGCAACTCTCGGCAGCCCAGCTCCAGGTTGAGCTGTTGTTCAGCATCTTAGCTGTAGAGGGCAGTGTCACTGGCCTGCATATGTGGGATCTGAACTGGGGCCCTCTGGCGTCCCAAGCCAGCTCTTAACCAACGCGCCACTTGGCTGGCCCCCGCTTCTATTTTTGAAGTGTACTATCTCTTCTAATAAACTGCTCTTTTACTACTTAAAAAAAAAAAGTACTGAGTTTGGTAACTATGTTCTAGCTCGATGTCATGGTTCCATTCCATATTTCATGAAACAACCATGGCCCATAGACACTTGTTTATTTTTCCAGATATGCCATAATTAATGACCTTTAGCAGGTGATCAAGAGAATCTCAACATTACCCTCAGCTTGACTAAACTTAAGACAGACTTCTTCCTGCTTCCTGACCCATGACCTCTCTTTTCTTAGAACATTCTCTTTATAAAACTTGTAATTGTAAACTCTTTCTCTGCCCCTTTGAGATGTAACTTTTTAAAAAAGCTTTTTGCCAGTTTTATAACCCAGAATAGGTGGCTATATCCAAAACATCTAAGGGGTAGGCTTCCACGGTCTTGTAATTTGGTCTCAACCCATGTTGACAACTTTATTTTCTAAGTATCTCCTACGTTTTCTGCATATAAAGCTTTCCACTTTTTTTTTCTTTGCTAAGCTTACAGAATGTTATTTATGTTCTCTCCAATTGAATGTCCTTTTTCCTATGTCCACCTGTCAAAATTCTACCCATGCTTAGGGCATGCCAAAGTTACCTTTCTAAACACCCACAGAGGAAGTGATTTTTCTGTTCTTTGTATTTTTTTTAGTACACACATTGTATTTATCATAATCTAATTGTATTTATCACAATCTAATTTGCACTGTGGTTATTCTGGTACTTGTCATATGCTTTTTATTATCATGTAAAATCTTTCAAAGTGGGCCTGTGCCTAATAAACATAACTTTGTGTCACCCCAATTACCTAATATCAATTTTACACATAACAGAAAATACTTTTTAAAATATGAGCTCAGTAAGTGAGCTAAAACATATTAGTGAATGCAAAGTAGTGATCCCAGCCCTTTCCCTATCCCAGGCAAATTTGCACCATAAGTAGTGCCTTAAACTACACTCTCTAGAGGGCCTCTCTTCAATTTTATGTGTGAGTTGTCAGGGAGAGTCTTGCTCTTGCTAACCAGAGTTAGAGACATAATCAGTTGAATCACATTCTTAGTTCAAGAAATATGAATAGAGTACAGCAGGAAGTGCCTTGGTTGAAAATAAACGATTTTGGGTCCCCACCCCACATTATCCTATGTCTTCCTCAAACAGGAAATGAGAGCTACAACTTGTGTGAGGTAGCGAAGCTGAAATCTTCAACTCTTTCAACATATGGACATAGAAGACAATGGGGGTATTTATTTTAATTGGTTGGACTCCAGACCTAAAGGCCTTAAAGGAGGCAGAGAAAAGAGTGCAGTATACTAGATCTAAGCTAAAGCTCTGGAAGACTGGCACGCCGAGGTGAGACACGCACTCATAGGTGCCAACCCTCTGTCCAGCCTCCCTCCGTCTTAGTTCCAGAAGCCCACTTTTGTTCAGTATGGAGATGTGCCTAGTTAAATACTCATTACACCGATCTCCCTTGCTAAGATATGCGGTTCTGGACAATAAAAAATAAGCAAAGTCTACTGGATGAGGTTTTCAGCAAAGCTAATTTTTTCTTTTAAAATAAAAAGAGACAGATAGGTGGCATATGCCTTTAGCCTTTTCTCCTTCTTTCTGTCTGAAACTTGGTATTATAATACTGTAATCCTTAGATGTGTGACACCATTTTAGAAGCATGAAGAAGCAAGATACATGCTGAGGATGGTAGAGCGGGAAGGATTCTTGGTCCATGGTGGCACGGTGGTATAGTTGTATTAGTGCTAAACTGCCTTCTTTGGATTACTTATTTATTTATTTATTTATTTTGGTGTGGAAAATAAACCCAATTTGTTAGTGTTAGTGTACTTGGGTTTCTGTTATGTGTAGACAAATGAAACCTGACAAGTACACTGGACATGCCTAGAAAACATGTGGATGAACCAACCATCTGGGCAATCTGGCTCCTAAATATCTTCTGCCATCTTCCATAGTCTCTCAGTTCACTTGTCAGGGAGTTGAATGCAGAGAATCCAACCAACACCTTCAAGGAAACACCAAGGGATGCTGAAAACTTAAGACAGGAAAAGCAAGAATCCCTGAACCACACAGAAAAGGTCATCTGCCAAATATCTGATCATGAGCCAGTCATGGACTTTTGCTGTGTTAAACCACTGAGATTTTGGGGTCATTTGTTAGGATAATTAGCATTAATAACTCCAACTGAAACACCACCCATCAGGAGAAGTTCTGAGATACTTTCTGTATCAATTAGAATGCTTTTGGCTCTAAGCAACAGAACACTTAATCTGATCTATGTAAATAAGGTTATTTCATCTCTCATAAATCAAGGATAGGATAGTGCCAGCTCTGGCTAATATAATGGATAAATTACATCTTTGGATCCCATGTTCTTTCTGTCTTTCTGCTCTGTCATTTTCAACATTTTGGATGTATCCTCAAGCATGCTTCTAATTGCTAGAGATCTACAACAGTTCCAAGGGGCATACAGATATGCCCACATCTAGAAGTTACCATCTCTTCTCACGTGTGTCTTCTTAAGATGGAAGAAGCCTTTTCCGGAAGCTTGACCGTAGACATGTCCTAATGTTTCATCAGACACAAGTACCACCCATGACCGTGCCAAAACCAACCACTTCCAAGAAGAATGAGACCTCTGTGATTGGCTTATACCAATCAGCATTTGCCCCTTGGGACTACAGATGGCATTAGCCTAAAGCACATGGATGCCCAGGAGAGGGTAGGTCTCTGCAAAAAATGGGAGTTCTATTAGGATGGCAAAAGGGGATGGAAGTAGATGTGGGTAGGCGCCTAACAGTGTCTGCTTTTTTCCTCCCTCCCCCTAAATGGAGGCACTGTATTATCCAAGCCAGGTTCTCCAGCTGATATGCAGCCCCTCCATATATATATAATATATATATATATATATATATATATATATATATTATATATATATACTGAATATATATATATA
>NW_017731593.1:508643-512334 GCF_001890085.2 Hipposideros armiger
TATATATATATATATATATACTGAAAATATGCATATTGCTATAGTCCTCATTTCTCTAATTGGTCATGACACCATAGTTGACACATCATTCTCTTCTTCCACTATCTATTCCATGTTCTCCAACACTCATTCACCTTAGCTGGGTTCTTTTCTTGGTGGAGTGATCTGAATCTTTCTTCCTGAAGTATATAGGTCTTTAGTGGTCCTGTTTTGATTGGTTGTTGTAATCGTCCATTGATTTCTACTACTGGATGTGAAAGTATTGCAATGTGTCTTGGTACATCTTCTGGGTTCTGACATATTCTTTGCTGCTCCTATTGGGTAGCAGAAATGCAATTTCCCTTTGATAGATTGGATACACCATCACAGCTAGTACAGTAACTCTTCCTGTGCCTGTTGAATAATTGCATGAAAAGCCCAGAATGACCAGATGACAGTTTTAACTTGTAATTTAATGGGACGATTGTGAAACCTTCCTCTCTTGAGAACTAAGAGCTATAAACCATCAGACCCAAGGTTGCAGTGCTGGAATATTATGTGTAATAATGAAAAGGGCTGCTACTTCCATCTTTTAATTTCAGGCCTAGGTGTACTGGCAATGGGCGAAATAACACCTTATGTTGGTCTTTAGTTCAAAACATATACTGCATCTTGGAGAATAGCACACCAGCTTCAGTGCGTCTTTAGTAAACCATTCTCCTATTCTATTAGGCCAACTGCTTCTTGGTCATGGGCTACACAAGATGAAGGAATAAGATGGGTACAAGCCCATTGCTGAAACCCCCTTCCCTTTTTATTCTAAAACAGCAAGAGAGGTCCAAGAGTAGTTTAAGATTTTTCAGTTTTATCTGAGACACATAAATATCTCCATCCCAAACCTCACACTCTTCTGAATAATATCATAATCTTAATATAAGAGACTTGAGTGTTCTTATGTTCAACAACCACAGTGGGATTAACTAGCAGGAGCTGGAGCCATGGAGGAGATGTAGTCCTTTCTGGGAACAACACTGGAGCAGGAGACAAGAAGAAATACCCTCGCTTCTCCCCGTCATCCGCCATGTTAAATTGAGTTCTCCTGGGGCAAGGATTTGTGTGTAAGGAATTATTGCAGACATGTCCCTGAGGGAAAGCCACAGGGGAGTGGGAGAGGCAGGATACGAGAGGGGTGAAAGCCAGGCAAATTTCCTCAGAGGGTGGCTATAGCTGAACCCTGCAGGGAACATCTAGAGCATGAGCTGTGCCTCAGTTCTCTGACCCTGAGGCAAAGTAGCTGAGTATTTATACTCCCACCAATCTCAGTCATTTGTTAAGAGCAGCCTTCTCTCCCTGGAACTAAATACCAGGCATGTACAGCTTTTGGTTAGACAAAGTGGGCTCTAGTAGCCTGAAAGCAGTTTTCCAGAAAAGAACTGCAGGTGCTTCCTTGAAATGAAATCACATGGAAGTTGGTGGGAGTTGGGTGAGGTCCACACAGAAACCGTAAAAAAGGAATCCCAGGTGATCTGAGTGCAGTACTGACATTGTTGGCTAGAGCCACAATTCAGTGCTTTGTTGGTACCCTTCATTGTCAGAAACTACTGGATGTCCCAGGATAAGAAATGGGGTTCCCTGTGAGATAGAGCAGGGAATTATAAGGAGTGATCTGAGAACAAACAGGCAATTGACCCCCACAACATGTCATGAAAAATTTTCCCTAATGTGAAATATTTTTTCTGTAGCCATTTTAATGATTGTATAATAACCAATATACAAGTGTACATGTTCATTGAAGCAGTCTCCCTTTTGTTAGAAAGTAGCTCTTACATATTATAAATATTTTATGGAACAACACTGAAGTGAGAGTTTAGTTTACCTCCTTCATTTTTCATCTGGTCAAATAGTGTCAGTGGTTTAATAAGGCATCTATGAAGATGAGGAGAGGTAAAACATTATTCGAATACTCTAAATGTGAATGCAGCATGTAAAATCCCTGATATGAATGTATATCAGTTGTCAACATTTTATTGTACACATGGTCTGGGTTCCTAAGTCAGTTGTTTATAATTCAGTGTTTGAAAATCAGTACATATTCCTGTACTGAAGTGATGTTATAATTGGTATTTAGGGTCCCAATGTTTCTTGAGCTATTGTAAATAAAGTCTCATGAGATATACTGGAATCTAAATACCAGTTCTAACATCATTTCAGAATATATGAAATATATATAAATGCAAATATAGCTGAATTGCTTATAGTCCTCTTCTCCCCTTTCCTCCTTCTTTCTCTCATCTCAATCCAAGCCATGGAAGCGAAACAACCTTTCCCGTCACTTAAACTTGAGTAGAAATTTAGGTTTATTATGAATCAGAAAGAATTTGCAATTAAATCTCTGTAATTGTGAAATTCTTTATGCCATAAGAAAGGATTTTCAGTGACCATGTGTAGAATGTTTCTTTTTAAAATAACTTTTAACCCTGAATTCATGCCTAACTAGTCTTACATTCTTTATTTTTGCCATCAGCTGTCTGTGATTTGTATTTACCAGAAGTAAAACAGTGGCTTCCATTTTGAAAGCATTTGCTGGAAAAGTTGACATTTAGAAGATGCTATTCAGATTCAACATGGAAGGTTTTGTAAATATAGGTATATTCTTGTTCTTTAGTTTGTTTGTTTATATATAATCCTCTGTCTTGCTTTTACATGCTATCTAGTTCTATTGAAACATAACTACTGTATAATTAGCCTCCGTGGATATAATCAGATAATCTCTACTGGCTTAGCATCACAGTCTGGCTCAGATATTTGGAGCTTTATTTTGTTTTTCAGAAAATAAATAGTTTATTGACTCAAAAAAACTTTTAAAATAAATTTTGTAATTTAAAATACATTTAGATTTATAGGGAAATTGTGACATTAGTGCACAGAGTTCCTATGTACCCTATTTCACCTATTACTATCATCTCATAGTATGGTACATTTGTTACAACCAATGAACTAATATTAATACACTATTATTAACTAAAGTCCATACTTTATTCAGGTACCCTTTGTATTCACCTAATGTTATTTTTCTGTTCCAGGGTACCATATGGGATATCGTATCACATTTAGTTATTAAGATGTCGCATTAGGCTCCTTTTAGCTATGACAGTTTCTCAGACTTCTTTTTATGTCTTTCAGGAGTGTGGTTTAATTTCCCCATTCACATGCAAATCAGAGCACCTGTAATGATCATTTTGTGAGCACTATATGATAAAAATTGCTATCCACTAGATTATGTAACTCATTTTACTTTCATTTTTAATAAACAGGGTAAAAAAATGTGACATTTCTGTTTATATTTAGCTTTCTCTTTTTTCTTGATCATTGAAGATCTAGTTTCTTAGCAAATTTCAATTATACAATACAGTATTATCAACTATAGTCACCATGTTATATGTTACACCACAGGCCTTATTCATCTTATAAGTGAAAACTAGTGCCATCTTATCAGGCTCTAGACTTTCCTTGTTTTTGATGACTTTGACAGTTATGAGGAGTTCTGGTTTTTTTTTTTAAGATTTTTATTAGGGAATTGGTGGATGGGAACAGTGCTGGGGAATCGGGAGAAGGGGAGCAGACAAGTTGCTGTTGGTTTGTTCTTCAGTCTAGTTGTGGAGGACGTTGCTTCACTGGCCCAAGTTGGCACCATCATTGCGCTCTTCCTGGG
>NW_017731593.1:512344-530916 GCF_001890085.2 Hipposideros armiger
GGACGGCCGCTCACAGCGGCTGCTGGCTGCTCACGCTGGCTGCTGGCTACACACGGTAGCCTATGGCAACCCATTGCAGCAGGGTCTGCAGCCTATGCCTTGCCAGCGACTCCCGGCAGCCCAGCTCCAGGTTGAGCTGTTGTTCAGCATCTTAGTTGTAGAGGGCAGTGTCACTGGCCCTCATATGTGGAATCCGAACCGGGGCCCTCTGGTGTCCCAAGCCAGCTCTTAACCAATGCGCCACTTGGCCGGCCAGAGTTCTGGTATTTTGTAGCTGTCCCTCAGTTGACATTGATGCATCTGATGTTTTCTTCATAAGTAGAATGGGGCTGTGGGTTTTGAGGAGGAGGACCACAGAGATAAATGTGCCATTCTCATCATATCATGCGAAGAGAATATAATGTTATCACTGGTGATGTAAACTTCATCACTTGGCGGAGGTAGTGTTTGCCAGGTTTTTTCATGCTAATCCCCCCTTTTAACCACCCCTCACCTGCTTCTCATACTATATTCTTTGAAAGGAAGTTGCTAGGTATGGCCCACATTTTAGAAGTGATGAGTTATGTCTCACTCCCTTGAGGGCAGAATATCTACATAAATTATTTGTGCTTTAACTGGTTTTCATTTTAAATGAAGATTTAAAAAATATATATTTTAAATTGTAGATTCAAAAATGAGGAAAAGAATAATTTTCCACCACCATTTTTTTTTAAAGTTAAATTGAAATTTTTTGTCATAGCACCAAACCTTAGGTCACTTTCAAAGAAACCTCTTAATATCTGGACAACACTGATTTGAGAAAAGAAAGTCTTCAACAATAAATTTATGTATACTGTGAAGGCTGATCAATTTTTTCCATGTTAATCTGGTGGATATTTAATAATCTTGTGACTTATTTAGTGTCATATACAAATTTCCAATCAGATTGAGTGAAGAGAAAACCTTCAGGCAGAAAAGATTCTTTTCCTTTTCTCTGGCAGAGTGTGTTGTATATCTTCATTACTTCCACTGGGAAGAGATTAACTTTTCACTGTTGTTATGTTCTGAATTTTATATGGAACAGAACTCTCAGGTAGAAAAGTGATTTTACTCTTCGACTTGCAGAACTTTCGAAATCCATCATAATTCCTGTCATATCCTGTGGATATTACTTTGACCATTGCAGCTAGAAATCCTGATATAATCAGTTCAGTCTTCAGGGAGTTCTTTGAATCAAAACCATTAGGAGGCTCTAAATGAGCCCCGCTAGCCACTCTTGCTGGGCTGTGCTCACAGCTGAGTTTCCATCAGTAATTAGATCTTTCATTTTTGGCATTTGAGCAAGGAGCACTTTTCATATAGAACACTGCAAGGTTTGGAGCTTGTTTATGAAATAAAGGGAAGAAGAAAATGCAGACCTTACTGTGGCAATTGAGACTGTTGACTATTGAGCTTTTTTATTTGCTGGAGGTGTCATTTAATTTTGCATGTGTAGATGTAAACAGAAGACTACTCTACCAATTAATTTTCTGCTAAAGTAAACCTTTATAAATTTTTTTGTATGCCTTGTTTATTTGTTCTATTCCAATTGGAGAGGTTTTAGTATACAGTGTTTATATTGTTTTTGAATATGCCCTATCTATCTATCTGTCTATCTATCTATCTATCCTCTATCTATAAAATGTATATATAACGGTGATATATAGAATTGAAGGAAATGGGTGTGATTGTTACAAACAGAGAGGATATAATGAGAATAAAATGGAAGCATAGCTACAACTCTTTTAAAGAGTTCAGAGGTTTTAATCCTGGCATTGAACAGGCATTGTGTGCTTTGCATTTAGGCACAAGGCCAGATCTTTATCTCTGTCTCTATCTCTAACTCTATACCATATATATCTATGTGTATACCACATATATATCTATACCATATATCTATATATCTATATCATCTATATCTATAATCTATATCTATCTATAATATGTCTCAGGGAAGATGCATGCTCTTGGTTTCTAGGAGGTCTGAGAAAAAATATCAATGGATCAGTCCAAACTTGCTTTGCAAATTAGAAAAATAAGTTTATGGGCATAGTTCTGATTTAATAAGCTTAGGATAGAGGTCTTTTTATTTGAAACACAGATATTTCTGTTGCAATTACTCCGAGAATCACATTTTTATTAACACTATTTTATATTTTATGATATTTATGAAATTTGGGGCCAAGTTTTCTATTTCTTTGAGTCACCCCAAAATTACCTTTTGAGGGGCATCTCTAAATTACAAGCAATTGAAATATTGTCTTTTGTAGGCCTCCCAATTTTCAGCCTCTACCCCACTCCTACCAGCTGTGCCAATTGTTAAAGTGCATGGTGTTAAAAATTGTGAAGAGTTTGAGATTTTTACCCTCTTTCCAAGCTAAGAAATTAGCTTACCATAGTTTTATAGATGCTGGCAGAAGACATGAGACTCTTGGATCAGAGACAAAGAACTTTATTACTCATGGCACAGCAAGCATTATGAGCTTCATGATTGTATTGATTCCCTTTGCCCACTAAGTTCTCTAGAGGAAGTTAATGTTTATTGATCACTTACTATTTGGGGATCAAAAAGATTACTGGGAGGTAGATGTAATTATTTCCACTTAAGATAGAAGAAAATTGAGACTTAAAGAAGGTATAATAATTACTTACTGCATATGAGGTCTGACAATTAAGTCCGCGAATTTGCTACCATGCACTTACATTGACAGCACTGTACAAACAGCTTGGTAAGGTTTCATAATCTTGACATATCAGTGTCTCACAACTGTGTTTGTGTTGACATGTGGCGGTGTCTTGTTGAATGGCATTCATTATTGTTGTTGTGTGTTTTTGTGTGCCATGGGGAGAATGCTTGAGCTTGAATTAGAGCAACAAACAAACATTGAATTTCTTGTTAAACTCGGCAAGAGTGGAAGTGAAATCAGGGACATGTTAGTCCAAATTAATGGGGATAATGCCATGAAGAAAACAGCACTGTACAAATGAATTAAACATTTTTCTGAGGGGAGAGAATGAGTCACTGATGAAGAGAGGTCAGGGCGGCCAGTAACAAGCAGAACTGACAAAAACATTGCAAAAATTCATTGAATTTGTGTCAAAATCATCAGCTGACTATGAGAAGCATAACTGACCAAGTAAACATTGATAGCGAAACAGTTAGAAAAATCTTAATTTGTGCCAGTCGACTGGCTCAGTTGGTTAAGAGTAAGCTTAAGAGTGCAAGCCCTGAGCAACAGGGCTGCCGGTTCGATTCCCACATGGGCCAGTGATACTGTGCCCGAAGTGAGCTGCAGCTGAGCTGCCAACAGGTGGCAGGATGGCTCCTAACAACAAGACTTCCTCTTCGATGGTGGCTATGCCTACCTGCAACTAAGACTGAACTCGGCACCTTGAGCTGAGCTGCCACCCAGATGGCTCAGTGGATAGAGCATTTGCTATTAACAACAAGGCTGCCAGGTTTGACTCCCTCATGGGATGGTGGTTATGCCCACCTGCAACTAAGATTGTAACACAGCACTTTGAGTTTAGAGGCCACGAGCTGCTGACGGGCAGCCAGCAATGATGGCAAATGGCACCCTCCACAACTAAGATTGAAGAACAACAACTTGGCTGGTCCCCTCCCCAATTCCCCAACACTGTTCCCCTCTCCCAATTCCCCAATTAAAAAAAAAATCTTAACTGAAAATCTTGGCATGAGAAAGGTGTGTGTAGAAATGGCCCCGAAGGAGCTCACGGATGAACAAAAGCAAAGGAGAGTAGAAGTTTACTAAGACCTTTTGGAGAGGCAAGGTGATGTTTTGGGCCATGTTTTCACTGGTGATGAAACATGGGTGTACTAATACAACCCTGAAACAAAGCATCAAATTGCACAATGGAAGTCAGCCAATTTTCTACGACCAGAAAAGTTCCATCAGTCCAAATCAAGAGACAAAACAATGTTGCTAACCTTTTTTGATATCAAAGAGATAATTCATTATGAATTTGTACCAACTGGACAAACAGTTAACCAAGTTTACTATTTGGAAGTGCTGAAAAGGCTGCGTGAAAAAGTTAGAGGAAAACGACCTGAACTTTTTGCCAACATTTCATGGCCCTTACATCCTGTCTGCGGGGAGTTTTTAGCCAGTAAACAAATAACTGTATTGGAACACCCTCCCTACTCACCTGATCTGGCCCCCAATGACTTCTTTCTTTACCCAAAGAGAAAGGAAATATTGAAAGTTAGACATTTTAATGACATTCGGTACATCAAGGGCAATACGACAATAATTCTGGATGGCCATTGCAGAAAAAGAGTTCCAAAATTGCTTTGAAAGGTGGACTAGGTGCTGGCATTGGTGCATAGCTTCCCAAGGGGAGTACTTTGAAAATGACTGTAGTGATATTCAGCAGTGAGGTATGTAGCGCTTTATCTAGGATGAGTTCACGAACTTAATTGTCAGGCCTGTATCACACAGCTATTAAATGGTAGAGTTGGAATTCAAACCCTGGTCTCATTATTTCAAAGTTCCTGTGCTTTATTTGACATGATGAATGTAGGTGGAATTTGAGGACATTGGATTTTGTCTTGATCATCTTCCCCTTTATCTATCCCTTTTCTGCTACCCTGGGCCTCTGTACAACCCCAGAGACTAATTTTTACTAAACTTTTGTACTCTGCTCTCAGGTTGTTAAATAGTGTCTGTCAAGTATATGATAATAATTAATATAATGAAAGTGATAGTTAATATAATGACCAGGTATATATGAAATTTAGAAGGAACTCTTTCTGATTTCAATTGGTAAGGAGAAGCTTCTTGGGTATTGGGGAAAGAGGTCAGAAAAGACTAAACAGTTGATCATCTCTCCTAGTTTCTGGAAAGAGTCCTGAGTTCTACTGGCAGGCCCTTAGGAGGAAAACGGGTGACTTTGGGTCTAAGAAAAATAGGAATAAACTTGTCTCTCACTCTTGAAAGCTAGCTATCATGAACTAGAATTTTACTCTGATTGCTTATGGGTTTTTCAACCTTAACACGTTGACATTTGGGCTGGATAAGTTTTTGTTGTTGGGGGCTGTCCTGTGCATTGTGTGATGTTTAGCAGCATCCTTGGCTTCTACTTATTAGCTGCCAGTAGGACATCCTCAGTTATGATAATGAAAAATGTCTCCGTGGAGACAAAATCACCTCTGGTTGAAAACCACTGATTTAAAGCTACTAAGTTTTTCTAATGACCACTTTTACAAAGTCTATTTTATTAAAAAAAATGGTTATGCAGATTGCTCTGTATGAAGTGAGAAGAACTTAGTTGCAGAAATTTACTTGTGCCCCTGTAATTACTTTACTGCTTGGTAGAAACATTTAAAACAAATGTTCTCTTTTAAAGAGATAGGCCAAGAAGCTAAAAATATAGACAGGTAGAACAATAGTCCTTTCGTGAAAATCCAGCAGTCAAGAAAGAATCAATAAGTGATTCTTTTTGGGGTTATTCTTTAGTTCCCCTGGATGATATGCATAAAATTTGTAGAGGATATTTTTGGCTGAATTTTTACTTAGAAATTTTGTTAAAGTCAAAATATAAATTACACTTAATTTAATGCCTGCTTTTAGTATTTGGAATTTTATTCTGAGGCCCCAGAAGTGCTACAATTGCTACTCACCTCAATCTGGACCTGCTAGCCAGGGAGCATCCTCCTTTAATTTACTGTCAGCTTCAGTATTGTTTCACCCTCCTTAGCTGGGTAGTGCAGGGGTGGTTCAGAATTGTCTTTAGTCGTGACTTTTAGACATTAATCCTAGGAGAAGCTCAAAGAGAGGACGGATTCCTTATAATAGTTCACTAAGTAATCAAGTCCAGCAGCCCTTCTCAGAGTTGTGACAGCAGTTTTTACTATTGGGAGTTCTCTTTTATATTAGTGCCTCTTTCAGACAGCTGAGGTTCTATAAAGTTGAATATTGTACTTCTGTTATAGAGGAATTATATGCTCATTATGGGAAATGTAGAAAAATGTGTTATGAAAAAATAATAGTTGTCTGTAATCACATCATTAAGAGACAGTCACCATTAAAATTTTAGACCATTTTCTTCTAGAATTTTAATATGCATTTTATATTGAAGGTGTCACATAATGAAATATAATTTAGTATTCTGCTAGTTAGAACTTTAAAACTTAGCTTTATATCATAAGCTTGTTTCCCTGACATTTATAATCCCTAAAACTTAGTTTTTAGAAAGCAGTGTTGAATTAATCATCACAGAAATCCTTCTGCTGTAGGTAAAAAAATTCAGAATGATTCCCTTTGTACAGAAGGAAAGTTAAAGCACAGAGGTGAAGTGATTTTCTCGTGTCTTATATCCATGTTAATTATTGATGTTAAGGGAAGAATTTGAATATGAGATATTTGCACGATTAGATTTGTGTTTCCGAAAGGTCACTTTTGACAGGGATGTAGAGCAATGCCAGGCTGGACAAAGAAACCAGTTAGGAAATTGGTACAATAACACAGATGGGAAATGATGGAGGCCTGAAAAACTAATTGAATAGGGGAAGGAAAGGAGATGATGGATAAAGAGATATCAAGGGGTTACAGGTTTCATTAGCATTTGGGCGGTGGTTTATGTGGAAAGTAAGGAAAAGACAGGAAACCAGTATTTCTCAGGTACTAATGTAGACACTATTCACCAAGAGAGAGAAAATAAAAAGTGGAACAGTCTGGGAGAAAGGTGATTAGTTTTGTTTTAGATGCAGTGAAATGGAAATTCCGGTAGACCATGCAAGTGGAATTGACCAACAGGCTATTGGAATACCAGCCTGAAGCTTGGTGGAGGAAGAGGGGGGAGGGAAAGTGAGGGGGTATCTGGAAGAGAGCAACCGACTTGAGGTAAATCGTTATTTAGAAGGTCACTAATGCCACAGAAATGGATAAACTTGCCTAGGGAGAGCGACGGGGTGAGAGAAGTCACAGATGGAACCTTCCTCTGACTCTCAGGAGTTTTTTTTTTTAGGTTGATCTCTTGGTTAATCTGTGTTATCAGTCAAGCTCTTTTTTTTTTTTTTTCCGCTGAGATGGCTTTTTGCAACCAAATGAAAATATTTTTTTTCTGATCTCACTGGACCTTGCTGCAACATTTGACATTGACAGTCACTTTCTCTGCCTTTGTGAAGCTCTCTCTTCTTTGACATGGGACTTTTCTTTTTTTTTTTTTCCTTGCTTTTGTGAAAGTTCCTTTATTGTCCCTTCTTGTAGACTAGGTTAACAATCTCAGACTAATCCTAGCAGATAAATGAATTCCCAGCTTCCTCAGAGATCTTCACTCTTGATACTTTCTGACCTCTGAGCATCTCTCTGTGTTTTCTTAATCCGATTTCTCTTATTCCCCAAACACCAGCTGAATTGAGGAAACAGGTTGGCACCCCAGGGAGTGTGATACCCCATTCAAACTTATATTTAAGTATTTGTTCAACATCTATTTAGTGGTGTGAAACATCTAACGGTGGAGTGAAACAACTTTTCTATTAAAACAAATTACTATGCCTCTGTATTTATAATTTATTTATCATTTGACCCTGCTTTTTCCTCTTTAAAATTAATATGCCACTTGTCTAAGCACATTCATTAACAATGTATAATTTAATAAAAATCTCATAGGAGAAAATAAGGAGAATGTTTACATCTGGGGATATGTAGCATTTTCAGAAATTCCCATTGGATATCTCAGTTCTTACGAGTCTTTCTTTTTGACCCCACAGACTGTTCTGTCTTTCTCTTTCTACCTCACCTACCACAATAGACATTTCTGATATACTTTTGCTGACTCCTCCCCTGTCCCTTCTTTGCCACTGTTTTTTTTCAGAACATTTTTTCTTTCTGGCTTCTATCTTCAAGCTTTAATGCAACCACCCACTGCCTTCAAGTAGCCAATAGCCATTAAAAGAAAGATGACCATTTTAATGTTTCTCAAGAAGTAAAAAGTAGATCCTTCTGCTCCCCAAATCCATCGTTCTATGAAGGCCCCAAGAGGTTATGTATAACAAATACTCTTTAACTGTTAATATTCAAATTTAAAATATATGCACCGAAGGAGAGCCATTTATATGTGCCAGCTGAGAATGGAATTATGTCCCATTTTTCCTAGAGATATTTTAGCCTTTAGAGTTGGTTGTCCTGTATAGCTGAGCAGATGGTCTGCTCTTCAATCGGCTCTCCTACAACCCTTCCTCCTCCTGATGGGGAGAGAAAGTATGGCTACTACAGGGTTGGGGGTGTGGGGTTCAGGGGCACTAAAGGGACACATGCATTTGGTAAGCACATTTCACAGAGCTGACAATCTGTTTGCTTCATTTAATATTACTTCATTTAATATTACTTCATTAACAATGATACTGTGAGTAATTATTATTATTCCCATTTTATAGACGAGGAAAGTGGAGATCAGAGAGGTTAACTACTTTAACTCACAGTGCAGGAGCTGAGGTCACTGTGGCTTGATGGGGCGTGCTCCTGCCATTGCATCACATAACATCTGTAGAACACAGGTGCAGGGCCATTTGTTATCTTGCAGCCTCAAGAAAAGAAAACTGCTTTGGTTCTGTTTTTTTTTTTTTTTTGTGCTGCTTATTTTAGGCTCCCTTCACAGGGCTGGAGAGCGGAATTTTCCATGCCTACAGGCTAAAGATCTCACAGCCTAAAACAGGATAGGGCTCTTCTCTAAGTGAGCAGAGGGACCTTCCAAACCTGCCAGTTTGGGAATTTGCAAAATTATGCTTGTGCCATTTAAGAAAAGCCTATCTTACCTTTAACCTCATGATTTAGCAGTTGACATATTTTAAATTAGGCTTCAGATCATTTGAGAGAGGGCATGTCCACAGTTTTAGAGAGAATCTCAAGGAGCCACTGTGCAAGGACATGACCACTGGCAGACAGGGTTTGCCTCATTCTGTCCAAGATGCTACAATCTATTGTCCTCAGGTGACGTCCTCCAAAACTAGACTGAAGAACAAAAGGACAGCAACTTGTCTGTTCCTCTTCCCCGATTCCCCAATGCTGTTCCCCTCCCCCAATTCCCCAATAAAAATTAAAAAAAAATCCCAGCTCCTTAAACCTGACCCACATTGCTCTGTATGAGCTAGCTCGGGTGCACCTTTGAACCTCATCTCACATAACTCCTTCCCTCATTCAAGCTACACTGGCCTCCTTTCTGTTGCAGAGCATGATAGGCCCTCTCCTGACTACAGGCTGTTTCTCTGCTTGGAATCCTTTTTCTGTAGTTCTTTGCTTGGATGATTTATCACAAGTCACAAGTCACAACTTCAATGTCAGCTCCTCAGAGCCCTCCTTAAAGTGGCCTTTCTGTTATTCTCTTTGACATCATTCTACATATTTCTTTCACAGAACTTATCACAGTCTAGAAATATTTTGTTTATCTATCTATCATCTATCCATCTATCATCTATCTATCTACCTATCTATCTATCTATCTATCTATCTATCTATCTATCTATCTATCTATCTACCTACCTACCTACCTACCTATCCATCTAGGTTCCTGACTCCCTTTCCAACTCAAATGTCTGCCCTCTGAAGTCAGGAGCCTTCACTGTCTGATTCATCACCTCTATGTCCTTGGGGAATAGTGGAGCAGGTGCTAAACTAATGTTTGTTAAATAAAAGAGTGAAATAATTCTTGCAGCTGTGGGAAAACTTTAACTCCAAAGATCACACATGTTCCGTATGTTTGATCATGAGAGCAGTTTAAAAGTCCTCCATGTTCACCCTGTGAGCCAGGTTCCTCCAGTGCCTAAAGCATTGCTGACTAGCTAACAAAGAAATTTACTAAATGGCATCTCAAGAGACCTCAGAATGGCAATGTGCCTGTGGTGTTTAATGGGGATTCCAAGCCTCATTGCTATGGGGTCCCAAGGACACTTCTCCCCTTGTTATCTCATCCTCAACCTGTCTTTTCTGGGCCTATTTTTTTTTTAAGATTTTTATTGGGGAATTGGGGGAGGGAACAGCATTGGGGAATCAGGGAAGGGGAACAGACAAGTTGCTGTCCTTTTGTTCTTCAGTCTAGTTGTGGAGGACACCAGTTCACTGGCCCATGTTGGTATTATGATCTTTGTGCTCTTCCTGGATGAGGCAGTCAGTCGCCGGCCATTGGACAGCTGCTCACGGCAGCTCTCGTCAACCCACTGCAGCCCCATTGCAGCCTACACCATAGCCAGTGACTCACAGCAGCCCAGCTCCAGGTCGAGCTGTTGTTCACCATCTTAGCTGTAGAGGGCTCAGCATCACTGGCCCTAATGTGGGATCCGAACTGGCGGCCCTGCTGCCCAGAGCTTGCGCTCCCAAGTCAACTCTTAACCAATTGTGCCACTTGGCCAGCTCCTCTGGACCTAACTTTAAAATTAAGCTTCATTTCCCCTGTATTTTCCTTTTTCTTATATAAGCAACCAGCCCATTCCATGCTATCAAGCTTTTAAACTATTTCTGCACTTTAAATAGAATCCTGGAAATTCCTCCTGTAAATCAGAAGGGTTATCTGCCATTTGCTAAGCAACTGATTTAAGAGAATGGAATATATAACTGTGCCAGACCCTTTGACATTTCATTATGTTTAAGTTTATATTTTATTGCTTTAAGAAAACTTTAAAAGTGAAATCAAAATTCCAACAGCATACTAAAGTGACTACATTGAGTATAGATATTTTTACTGTTCAATATTTCACTGTGGCAATGCTATTTGTGAAAGCAAAGATAGCATGCAAGACTCTTAATAAATGTTTGTTTAGTGACCAGATGAATAACAGATATCACGATATTTCTACCCAGATGATTGATTTCTTTCCTTCCCCCTTGCTTCGTTCTCTCATATCTCTCTAATGGAATCAATGATTAATTAATTGATTGATATTCTTAATATTTATCACGCTTTAACTCTGTTTAGTACTGGGATAGTTCTGAGTGGTGAGAAGGCAGTGGTGTTAGTTATGAGGTGAAGACAAAACTTTAAGATGCTATATTTATATATGAAGATTAAAGAACAAGACAGTAGCATTCAACAAATATTTAGTAAGCACCTATTAGTCATTAGTTGCTGTGTTTTACTTGCTATGAATCTTTATGAATTTTACATTCTGCTGGAGGGAACTAAACATTAAGTAAAACACAATGGTAAATTAGATGGTATATTATATGATGATAAGTATTACAGAGTAAAATAAAGGAGGGAAGACACATAAGGTATTCAATAGATGGAGGCTTACAATTTTAAATAGGGGGGGTCTGAGAAAGCTATAGTGAAAATTTCATATTTGAGCAAAGACATAAGGGAGGGTGCAAACGATGTGGAATCACAAGTATATGGCTTGTAGAAAAATTTAAGATTTAGCAGATTATTGTATTAGTTTCCAAACTCTAAATTAATTTTTAAGATGAGCATGTATCATCTTAATAAGTATGCAGTCTTGAAAACACTATCAATACTCTAAAGTCAGCCCCCTTCATAATACATGGGCCTGCTCTGCTAGGCCTTTCCCATCGTGTTCTCTCATCTATTGTAGTTGAGGTGAATGTCTGGCTGAGCAGATGGGCTATTAATAAGCTTGAGTCCTATAGTGCCATTGGAATCTTCATCATCTAGGCAGTGTTGGATGTGTCACAAGGTGAGTCACAAAGCTGGGTGAGGCAGATGGCACCTGTCTCTCACTATGGCTAGATTAGACAGCATCTTATGCATCTTATGCATACATACATCTTGGGCAGACAGTTAGTGCAGGTGGGTGGGAGGAAACCAACTATCCAGAGGATTTCCACTGGGAACCTTCTCTCATAGAAGAAAACTGGAAGGTCAGTCACCTATATTTCTTTCTCTAGTCTAATGAGGATCTCCAGAGTTTTACAACCCCAGAAACATGTTTTGTGAGGTAACTTCTCCAAAAACATTTCTCTAAAAAAGACAGTTTTGCTCTTTTTGATGGGTTCAGATGTGGCTTCACTGTGACTTTCTAAATTTCTACTGAATCCTGCTCTTGTCCCCTCTGTACATGCAGGAAAGGTTAAGCTTTCTTGATTATGGAATCAAAATATAACTCCCTTGAATATTACACAAAAGTGTTGTCTCTCCTTCAATGTATGAAATATAATGTCACCTTAAATTTGTTCATCTCTGAAGATGGGAGGGAGTTGATATTATAAGGAGGTTATTTTAATATGTCATTTATTTCTGGCACATGTATATGATTAACGAATGATTATATATTCCAGCTAAATTATAGTTAGGATCCAGTTCATCTCATCAAATTCAAATGGTGTAGCTAGAAGTCAAGATTTTTTTTCATAAACTGTTAGGAAAGATTAATATATTTACTTCATGATATCTAAATATAAACATTTTTGCTCAAAGGAGACATGATTATTATATAATCACTTATAACCAAAATTGCAGTAAGCTATTAAAAAGGATGGGGGAGAAATCAACATTTATTGAACACTTCCTATGTGTTGAGTGCTTCATATTGTAAGATCATTTCTTTAAAAAAGCTCCATGAGAAAGGCATTTCCTCAACTGAAATTTAGGGTTGTTTAAGAAACTTGCCCAAGATCACTCAATAAGCAAAGGTGGAGCTTAAATTGACTCTAGGTCTGTTTGACTCCCAACCTCTTCCCACCATGTTATTCCCCCTCTCCATGGATGATGGTTTTTGACTTTTGTATTAATACCATTAGTTACTTGTTTATATATTTTGTTGTCTTTTTAGTAGATATACGAGTATGGTGTTAGGTGCAATTGATTAAAACAATGTAGTATATGACACAGTATTAACTTGCTGTATTAATTAGCTGTTGCTATATAAAATTATCTGAACTTAATTACCCCAAAACTTACCAGGTAAAGAAATAAATATTTATCTCATACAGTTTCTGAGAGTCAGGAAACTTGAGAGAGTGACTTAGTCGAGTGATTCTGGTTCAGAATAGCCCATGAGGTTGCATTCAAGCTGTTGACAGGGGCTACAGTCATCTGAGGACTTGACTGGGGCAGCAGAATATTCTTCCAAGATGGTTGTTAGCAGGAGGTCCCAGTTCCTTGCTACAGGAGCCTCTTTCTAGGGATACTCATGACATGGGAGCTGGCTTTCCCTAGACTGTGCTACAAGAGAGAAAGAGAGTGACCAAGTTGGAAGCTGTTGTGTCTTTTACAATCTGATTTTGGAAGTGGTGTATCATCACTTCCACTGTATTCTTTTTGTCAATGTAGGAAAAGACAACACAGCTGTGTGAATACCTGTAGACTATCTGGGAGCCATCTTGGAGGTTAACTACAATTTAAAATTTTTTTCTGGCTGAGAATCAGGAAAAATCTTCCATGAATCAACTTTGTTGGCACTTTTTGTGTGCTTCATTAATGATAATATTTAAAGATTGTATAATTTGATCATTCTCTCATTAGCTTTGTATGAAGCGCATGTGTTGGGAAGAAACTTGATCATTACTTTTCTAGAGTTACTCAGGCCTTACACCCTTACAATCTTTAAAGAGAGGGAAGGACAGAGTTCTATATCCTGTATCTTACATTTAACCTTAACCCTTATCCCAAACGGTGGCCTTGTAGGCCTGTAAATTGTCTCAATAATAGTTAAAACAATCCAATAATAACTGACAAAATCCAGGGCCATCTTTCTATGCTAAAGTAACTTTCCTATTATTTCTTGACTGTGGTAATTTTTGTTGTATCTCCAATTGACTCAGAGTTGAAGCTGGGAAAGGAGAGTCCGTATTCTTCCCCAGTGCCAAACACTCTACTATTTAAACTGTATGCATTTGGTTTTATACATAAATTCCCAATGAATGAACATTTGAGTTGACTTTCCCTGAATTAGAGCTTCATCTTCCTAAGATATCCGGGGCTCAAAAGGCCATCTGTGTCACCATCGAGGATGCTGAAGCGTCCCCCTTCCCACCTGCTCCAGTGCGATCAGCCAACCTCAGCTCTATCCCTACCTAGGGTGAGCTCCTTCCTGCAAGGTGACTTTTATCTCTCTAAGACTAAAAAACTTCGTGTATGGATTCTCTTGTCAACTTCTTAAAATGCTCCCTGGTCTCTCATTCAAAGAGGCCTCCAGAAGTCCATATCCCAAACTGTTAGCTTATTATTTCTCATAATTCAACAGAACCTTTTTTTTTGGTATTGAAAAACTTATTAAAAATGCAGATTTCTGAACCCTCTCCAAATATTCTGAGTCAGAATCTCTAGAATTGGGGCCCAGAATATAACCATGGATTTTGATTTAAATAACAGATTGATTAAAATATAATTCTCATACCATAAAGTTCACCCTTTTAAAGTACACAATTCAGCAGTTTTTCAATATATTCACAAAGTTGTACAACCATCACTAGTAAGTAATTTCAGAACATTTTTATCACCCTCAAAAGAAAATTCTGAACCCGTTAGCAGTCATGCCCATACCCACTTCCTCCCAGTTCCTGGAAACCAATAATCCACTTGCCGTTTTTACGGATTTGCCTATTCTGGATGTTATATAAATGAAATAACACAATATGTGACCTTTCGTGACTGGGTTCTTTCACTTAGCATAATGTTTTCAAGATTCATCCATGTAGTAGCATAAATCAGTACTTCATTCGTATTCATTGTTCAATAATCCATTATATAGGGAATAACATATTTATCGATTCTTCAGTTGATGGACATTTGGCTTGCTTCCACTTTTGGAGATTGTAAATAATGCTGCTATAAACATTCATGTACAAGTTTTATGTGAATATATGTTTTCAGTTCTTTTGGGTATTGCTATAGGCTTATTTGCGTCCTGCCTGTCACCCAAATTCATATGTTGAAGCCTTAATGCCTCATAATGTGCTATTTGTTAATCAGTACTTTAAAGAGATGATTAAATTAAAATGAGGCCTTAGGGTGGAGCCTAATCAATCTGACTAAGAAGAGACTAGAACACACAGAGACACACCAGGGAGTGTGTGTGCACAAAGGGACAGCCATGTAAAGAGGCAGCAAGAGCCATTTGCTTGGCCATTTGCAAGCCAACGAGAAATATTTCAGGGGAAGCCAGCCCTGCTGGCATCTTGATCTTGGACTTATAGATTCTAGAATTATGAGAGAATAAGTTTCCATTCTTAAGCCATCCAGCCTGTTGTATTTTGTTACGGCAGCTCTTGCAGACTAATACAGGCATATAGCTAGAAATAGAATTGCTTGGTCATGTGGTAACTCTATATTTAACATTTTGAGGAACTGCCACACTGCTTTCCAAAGTGCCTGCACCATTTTAACAATCCAATTTTCTACATCCTTGTCAACATCATTTATTTATATGTATGTATGTATGTATGTATTCATTTATTTATTTTTAGTTATCCTTGTGGGTATGAAGTGTATTTCTTCATGGCTTTGGTTTATATTTTCCTAGTGACTCAGACATGATGAGCATTTTTTCTTGCATTTTAGAAACAGGATTTGTAAGTAATTTTTATTCATACCAAAGTTTGAGAAAGGTTGTAGATGTATTTTAATTCAAATTTGTTACCCAACATAAACCCTTGGTCTAGGACCTTAATTATCCAAATTAAACTGTCCTTGAAATGCTGAGAGGAGAAATGAAGTTGTAGCTTTTCTCCATGAGCTTTCTGGTCAGTAGGCTGCCATTGTTAATAGCAGCAATGCTAGATAAACCCTCAAAGGTGCAATATGATCAGTTGTTAGAAATTTTGAGGTATGGTTTTTAAAGAGACAACAAGTTTTGGCAATTTTTACACCTTTATATTATCTCGATTGCTTTTATTTCTCATTTCTGCTATTTGGAATGAGGGCAGGTAGTACAGAGAGGATGTTGAGTATTTGCATTTTGGAGCTCAGCTCAACAAAACTTGTGACGTTCCATAAAAGCATGGAAGGAAATTAGTTTGGCAGCTTTCAGCAAAATGTGATCTCTTTATTTGGTGCATTTTAGTGATTACTTATAGTTTCTCTGTAAGGTTGTCATTTGTGTTGCCTTAAAGTAATTTAGTTTTTCCTTCAATTTTACAGCAATAGAAATAAAATAGAATGTAAAAATGTGATACATGTTGGAGTGGTTAGATTTCCATTTTCCAATCTTACTTTTCCATTTGTGGGAAGTGCTCCATTCTCCCTCTAAAGAAGCTGCAAGGCCAAGTTCTGCCTTTTTGCCACCCTCTGGCATTCAGGTTAAACTAAGTTCCAAGAATCTATGCTACCCCACCTACCCAGGTGCTAGCCCAAGATTTTCAGACATGTTAGGTTTGAGGAGCTTAGTGGATAGCCAAGGGGTGGGGTGTGGGGGTGGGTACCTGATAGGCAGTTGGACGCATGGACAACACATATATTTTACAAACTTGGACAATGAAAACAACCTATTAACTCAATATTTCTAATTCAGTAGCAAACTATTTGTAAGCATTATGTTAAAAATATGAAATAATATAGAAGTAACCTTACTGATAATTTATTCATAATGTCTTGGTAATGTCTAAGGAAAGTGGTAATATCAATCCAAATTACAGAATTGTCATAATGGTTTGGTTATATGGGAAGACTTTGTTAGCATTTTGTTGGTCACCATTGACAAACTCTTTTTATTAGATTTATATTTAACAGTGATTAGGTGCCATGATGTGCTGGCAGCAGAATAGAATAAGGGCTCAGAAATTGTTTCTCCCTAGTGATCTTATAATCTTGCCTTATGCATGTGAATTTTCTTTTTATTTCTTTAGTATGGACTACAGAACAGTTTGCATTATTATTGCTAATAAATTCTGCCTAGATGAGATTAGTTTTATAGATGTGGGATCAATAATACTTCAGCGCATTTGCAGCTGTGTGCTGCCCAATATTGCTCATTAATGGCTTTAAAAGAACTGGTGCATTTTGCTAGAAGCAAAGATAATGAGCCACTGATTATCCCTGCACAGCACAATTTACGGCCTATTTTATTTTTAATGCAACATTAAATTAATTTGTAAAAGATCAGAAGCATTGCTTTATTTCCAAGCTGTGATTAAACAGTTATTGAACTTTTCATAGAGAACATTAATCAATTCTCATCTTTTCTGATCTCCCAGAGTGCTTTGGAAATAAAGATGAATAGCTTGTGATCACCTGTACTTCTTGGGAGGCAGCAAACGTGGAGGAGAAAACATCCTTTATGGGCTCAGCTCTATGAGATGGGATGTGTCAGGATGGGTCCTAGTCCATGATATTTTTTTCTCAAGGTCAGATTGTGGATATATTCTAGATCAATGAATGGGGATAGAAATTTTACTAGAGTTTTATGTGAAAGCACCTTGCAGGGTATAAAAGATACATAGAATGTAAGATATACATGATTTATGTTTTTGTTTTGGATGGGTGGGTAATTTAACTATGCTCAGCCAACCCTATACTCTTGAATAAACCCTTAAGATCACTTTTAAAACATTCACAAATTCATAGGATTTCCCCTTCTTTATCTCTTATTAGCAATCTTCTATTATCGACCAAGGCTGGCTAAATTAGATATGAATTGTACATAAGGACTAACATCACTGTGGCAAAGTGCCCAGGCTCCTAGGATAATCTTCAGATTTGTTGATTTCAGAAGAAAAAGACTGATTTATGTTCTCAATAAAGTAATCCATAGTTTTTGGGAGAAATCATAGGAAAATGAGATGAACAGAACAGAAGAAGGGGTTATATAGATTCAGATGCCTTGATCTTCAATTAGATGGTAATAGAGCCCTGCTAAGGAAGACAAGAGTGTCATGTCTGGAAACTAGCAGGATGCAGAGTTTCTTTAATTACAGTAAGAGGAACAGATCTGGAACTACTAAGAACTACAAATAGACTTCCCTATTAAGCAAAGGTCAAGTTCTGGAATGGTTAGGGGAGAACACTATCTTGTAGGGATTAGAAGGTCCAAACAGAACTGAGCACACAAAGGATAGAACGAATTAGGCAAACGGTTGCATTAGGGGCTCAGGAAGAGACAACAGGGGTCCAAGCAGTTGGACAAAGCCCAGGAATTGAGAATCCAGGGATAAGTCACTCTCTGAAGTATAGCAGGACAGTTAGGGAGAAATGATTACCTTAGGACTGCAATCGATAGCCATGAGAGCTAAGTAGCAGTTCAAAGTCAGAATGGGTTTGGGGGTGATATTCACCCAACATTAGGTATTTACTACACATGCTTCTGAAGGGCTGAATTAGATGACAGGAACACAGAGGGAACTTTAGGGACCTAGAGGGAGCTGTGGACAGGAAAATGCCTTCCAATGGTACTCACAGGGAGCACTGATGAGAGTTTACCAGGGCTGACCCTGTAAGAGGGTGGGGTGGCAGTCACCTAGAGATGCGTTTGAATGTTGATGGGAGGCTCATCTTCTCCAAAATGGCTTCTCGATTGGCCTGCTGCCTCTCTTGGTATTTTCAAACTTCTTCTCTTCTCATCTCTTCTCTTCTCTTCTCTTCTCTTCTCTTCTCTTCTCTTCTCTTCTCTTCTCTTCTCTTCCCTTGTCTTTCCTTTCCTTCCCTTCCCT